>NW_017100143.1:569428-591838 GCF_001263275.1 Habropoda laboriosa
AATTTTAAAGATGCCTATGTACATATTCCATCGTTCTCTTTTTGTTTTCTTTATCATAAAAAAAAAAAAAAAGAAAGATTATTCCTAGAGATTAGTTTAGATAAATGTTTGAAAAGACGGAGGGAGAGGGTGGGGGGATTGTCAGAACTTATTTTAAAAGGGTATTATGTGTTGTAGGGCTCGTGTAGCAACTGTGGCGTTGCTTGTCATAGTGTTCGTGCGACGCCGAAAGGACATGCGTGTCACAGCTGCTATCTGCACTGGAGGTCAGTGAGTGCAAGTCAAATTAAACATCAGTAATTAAAAAAATTGTTGGACCCTTTTTCAAATGAGAATGATCATGCACGTGTTTCATTGTGTACCAACGGAATACAGAGAATGAAGTCTAAATATTTAATAAGTACAATAATTTTCATTACTAATGCATGAGCATTCTTATCGATGCACTGACTAATATTATTCAAGAATTTGTAAAATGAAAATAATTGTAGATCAGATATGATAATTTTGATGAATCAGAAGTTATACATTACAAATTTATTCAAATGATTTAGGCGAACTGGGGTAGCAAGACCGTTAAGTTCCATGCCAGGTCGTACAAATAAAAGAAAACCACCTCGCGGTCTCGTTGTTAATCACGATGATTTAGCGGCATTGGCTGGCCAACCCAATCAAGCGAACAACAGTTTACAAGCAATTGACACCGAAATTGTTAGCTTAAAACGCCAAGTACGTTTTTATAAAAAAAAATTAAAAAGAATTAAAAACAGTAAATAACATCAAACGTGTGGATACATTTTTTTTTTTATGAAAATCGATATTTTTTCTTTATTATCACTTCATTAAAAAATCTGAACTTACTAAATAAAATATTTTTAACTTTTTAATATACAGATACAATCGAACAAACAACAAGTTAGCGCATTGAAACGCAAAACGGCCGATGGTATCGATGATTTGCGACCACCAGAAGTATCGAGTCGTATAAATGCCCGTTGGACAAACGATGAACTACTATTAGCCGTTCAAGGTGTTAGGAAATATGGAAAAGATTTTTCTGCGATCGCTGATGTAATTGGAACCAAGACGGAAGCTCATTTACGATCGTTTTTCGTGAATTATCGACGGAGGTATAACTTAGATGCGGTTTTAAAAGAATACGAGGCTGAAAATGGTCCGATACTAATTGACGATGAAAAGGAAGAGAAGGTACGATATCTATGAGATACTCTGTTTACATTGTTACGTAGTACTAATCATTAAACTCTTGACTGTGAATGTTTCAGATGGATGTCGATCAGCCGAACGAAACAGCTGAATCATCGCAAAAAACGAAATCATCTGTGGGTCTTGGACAGACGGCTAAATAACAAATGACTATACTTTTGAATACCAAACGTGAGAAAAATAATCACAGGCACTTTGATAATCGATAATATCATGTAAAAGGTATTTGTCCATAATTCAATTGAGTTTTGCAATTTCTATTATTAGTTGTATCGCTTTGGCCCTTAAACTGGTGCGATTTCGCATTACGAGCACCAGGTACAAGCAACAATTCTCATAGAACTTACGCATGGTTCACTGATCCATATAAATGCATATATGGATGAATTATTAATATAGAAAAGAAATGTGTGAATTTATTCTCAGATAGCCTTAATTTTAGTATAATTATATTCTGTAATATGTCTGAAATGGAATTTTTATTAAGCAATATGAGTAAAAAAAAAATGTGATTCCATTAAAGACATTTAGCATACACGTCTAAGAGAAGAAATAAATTTAATTAAATTAATTTGCATCCAAATGCAAATATAATAAGCATTTTTAAATATCCATTGTACGTAATTGCGGATGCATAAATTAATTTTTCTTTGGAGTAAATTGATTGTATTCTGTAGCATATAATATTACTAGGTATGCATAAGGGACGTTAAAGTCTCATTTTAACTAATGAAAGTAATTTAAAATACGAAATTACTTATTTCGAATGAGGGAAGATTAAAAAATTAATAAACGGATGAAGAATTGATAAGATTATAAAGATAATAAAAAGAAAGTGATATAGTTTACAATGTTAAAATAAATTATGTATTGCTTGATGACAACTATGGAAAAAAAGAAAACAGAATAATTTGTACATCAGAGAATTAATGACAATTTCATACACGGATAATCAAGGTATCTTGTGACTATTTCATTATTCCAACGATTTTTTACCCGTGCTCAAATATTAACTAGATATTATTGTGAAGTTTCATCGCTGTAATACTGTTACGTTTGTACCGATTTCATGTTTTGCATGCATTTTTTGTCGAAAAAATTTATAAGAAATTTACAATGATTTGTGTTACAGAAATTAGAGTAAAAAAATACAGATAAAACAAAAAGAATATCAAAAGAGAAATTGTTTATTTATATTTCATTCACGTAAAACGTTTTTGACACAACTTTACTCGTTATCTCACTATTACATAAGATCTTGGTACCGGATGAAATTTCTTATATTTCTGCCTATGCATTTCTGGGCGTATAAAAAAAGAATGAAAAAACACACACAAAAAAAAAAGATTAATGAATTCGGAAGATGAGAAGACATTTTTTACTTGTAGATTCAAGCTACATAATAACATTAAAATTTGTTAAATATTAGACAATCTTCCATTCCTTATAAAAAAAAAATAAAAATAAAAAAGATATTGGAAAGGAAAGAGAAGTTTCCACACTTCTTCCAACTTTTAATCGTTCAGGTTATCAATAACGATTACATGGAACATTACTAATAGCAATTTCAAATATGATACAATTTTACGGCATTTGTGAGAATATTAGGAAAGAAAATATTCGACACGATCATTGCCATCAAGTTATTTTATTTAAAATATGAAACAGCAATGATCTTGACGAACGTTTTGTCGCTAGAAAAATGATGCTCAAGGAAAGGAATACCGTTTCATTGAAATTTTAACAAAAAGTATTTTATATTTTATCAAAGATATATCACAATGAAGATTTCTTTTATTAGTTTTATAGAATAATGAATTTGAGGGGTTGAAAATCGTGCTATTTAAAGATATCAAATTAAGGAGAATATATTTTTATGGCTTGCTGCTGCATATTCAATCCAACTGTGTAAAAAGAAAAAAAGAAGAGAGAAACAAAATAATGGTTCCTGATACTTCTACTGTATTATGCAAAATTATGCAACGTATTAAAGGATAACGGTGCTTCTATGATTACAAGCACAAGCTTTTATACTCCTGCAAGTAGAGGAGTATTTCACTCGTAATAGAAATTTACATCAAATAATTTTAATTGGATAAAATACAAAAGCAAAAAAAAAAAAAAAGAGAAGACACTTTTGACAAATTTCCGGAGATAATTGTTCATGCCATGATGTTAAATATTCGAACAAGTATAAAATGTATTAAATCTTTTGCTTACACGAATCTATTTTAAAAGAAATTATTTAATGGTGTCATTTCTGTCGAAGATTTCGATTGTTACATTAATTGTAAAATACGTGAAACTTTAGTTTGAAATGGAATAATTATCATTAGACAGTTTTGTTTTTCTTTTTTGTCTAAAAGCATTGACTTCCAATGGGTTTTCATTGCTTTACGATTTAAAACCTCAGATAATTGTAATTTTTTACTTAGTTCACTATATAGTTTCATGTGTATACCATCTACATTTACTGTTAATAGCAATAGTAATAAATACCGTTAGTTTAATATTTGTCTAGGTAGTGTCTGCTACTTAATGTTAATAAAAAAAGAAAAAAAAATAGAAAAGAAACACTCGCAAGTGTGTGTGCACAATTTCTTTGTCGAGAAAAAGAAAAAAATTGTTATTCCTGAAGATGATTGTGAGATTAGATACACCTTAGAAATTATTAATATAAACACCGATGTAAATAGAGATGATGATCACCAAAGAAATTTACTGTAATCGTTAGCGACATATCACGGAGGCGGATCAAATAGTCGCTAGGGCTATCTCTGCTAGGAAAAGTAGTTTGCAGACACCAACGAGAAAATTTATCGCGATCAGAAGTGAATAGCAAATTATTTCAAATTTTCTTTCTTTTTGTAACATAAGATGTATTAATAATTGTAAAATATTTAAATATTTAGTGAATTGTAATTATGAAAACTTACTTCATCTTACACACACACACACACACACACACACACACACACACACACACACACACACACACACACACGCACACACACACACACACACACACACACACACACACACACACACACACACACACACACACACACACACACACACACACACACACACACACACACACACACACACACACACACACACACACACACACACACACACACACACACACACACACACACACACACACACACACACACACACACACACACACACACACACACACACACACACACACACACACACACACACACACACACACACACACACACACACACACACACACACACACACACACACACACACACACACACACACACACACACACACACACACACACACACACACACACACACACACACACACACACACACACACACACACACACACACACACACACACACACACACACACACACACACACACACACACACACACACACACACACACACACACACACACACACACACACACACACACACACACACACACACACACACACACACACACACACACACACACACACACACACACACACACATTGTAGATATGATAAAAGTATGAAAAAAAAAAACGGGACATTAAAGGATGAAAAACCAAGCGATGTGTAACATACCATATTATATTCTATGATCGTTCAAAATTTTCTATAATATTCTGATACGATTAATATATGTAGCATAATGTAAATACATAAAGAAAAAAAGTTATAAGCTTTGTGAATGTGTACACATTCGTATTCTCCGTAAGGTGTACAGATGTATTTATTCAGGTCTATTAAATATCTCTTGTGTACTTTGATGGGTTAAAAAGCATTTATTTCGAGAATACCTTAACACACAACCTTAGAATTTGTAGGTGGCCTTAAATTTGCAATTAAAAGAAAAACAAAGTTATTAATTGCTAATTATGAAGAATTTATTTTGTTATTTACAAATATGTGCCATACGATAGAAAAGAAACGGGAAGACAGAAAAGGAGGGAATGTATCCTCTGTAAGTTAGACAAGGAAAGAAATAGGGGGTAGATAAGGATACCACTAGAGAAACGAGTTAGACAAGGATAACAAGAGTACCGTGTGTTAGATAAAGAAAGTTAAGTTATTATTTACCAAGTAATGTTTCTTACCATTTATTTCATTAAAATTGTACATTATTATTATTATTATTATTATTATTATGGTGTCTCGATTCTCACACTGTCCACCGAACGGTGTTTTGATTCTTACACTGTCCACCAAACGGTGTCTCGATTCTCACTCACACTATTCACCGAATGGTATCCCGATTCCCACACTGTTCACCAAACGGTGTCTTTCCCTCCACATTCGACGGACAATCTGTACAGGTATTTAATGTATTTTTCTAGCAATTCATTTTTGTAATTCATCCAAAGTGATATATTATTAAATGAAATTAATCACTCAATAAGTATTAATAAGTAAATGTTGTTCAAATAATATCGCGTTTGATCTTATTTTCATCAGAAAAATCTCACCAATATGTTAAGAAAAATTTCAGATAAAAAAATGTAAAATTAAAAAAGTTGGTGTTTAAATCGCTTGATTGCCTTGACTCTCGTTTCATCCTTCTCTTTCATTCGCAAGCTAAAACACGGGATATGAGGTGCGTAAGCTGGTTCTCAAGCTGGTTCACAATCTGGCTCAAATTCCTTTCTGCTTCAGATTCATCAGAATCAGAATCATTACTGTACTCGGATGTTACAAGTCTTTGCTTAATTAATAAATGAGCTGTGCAATGCCTATATGAAACAGTTGTTGTCACGTCCGAATAACACATTTGTTCGAATTGATGTATCTTTTCAATCTGATTTACAATGTGTAGATCATTTTCATTATTACATTCTGTCGTATCATCTTTTGTAGGGTACTTATCACGGTTGTGCCTTCGTTTCATGTAGTAAAAACAAAGATTTAGAAATTTTGACTCCTCTCTATAGTAATTATATCTATACAATAAATCATCGTCGTTTAAATTCGCCATTAGACATTCTGTTCCGAAATTCTTCTCAATACTCATAGTGAACAACTTCATAAAAAGTAAATTCATGTCCTTTTCCTTAGAAAAATTTAATCTTTCAGCCATGACTTCGAATAATAATTTTTGATATATATATTCGCCATGTTCTAACATATCATACTTGGTACTAATTGTTGGTAGAACATATATTCTTAAACTCTTCGCTATAGTTTCACCTATTTCAGGGATTTCATCTTTTAGTAAAATTAGACAGCCATGTAAAATAATTAATTTACATTTCTTTGTAAATTCTGTGAAACGACGAACCGATAAATGCATATATTCCGCTGCTAATCGTCTAAAATGTTCATCCGGGTGCATACTATAGAAAACAACATAATGGAACAGTAGTGGAAATATCATTTCCATGTTGTCATAAAATATTATTACCAATACGTCTTTTAACATCTCCGGTAAGGGAACTGGACCGTTTGAAAGATTCACTATCTCGGCAAACGAAATTTCTTTTATGTCCGATAATGGACAATGTTTTAAAGTTTTAAGAACATAATTAGTCATTCTACTAAGAAGTAATTCATTGTGTTTGTTCAACATTAAATTCTTAAGAACGATTCTCATCACTGGTACAGAAGGTGATACATGATTTATAAAAGAAATACTTTGATCGATACAAGAGGAGTCCAAAATTGTCTGTACAATAACAATATCAATATTATTTGTACGGTTAATGTAGTCTGCATACAATTTTGTAGAATGATTAATGAATTGGAAAAATCCTGGTTTTGTTTTCTCGGAAGAAAGCAGGGATACGTTTACGTTAAAGTGGTATAATTCATCGGTAAATGTTTCTTGTAGTTGTAGAAATAGCTTTTCTAATATATAACATTTTTGTGGGTTATTGTTCCAAATTTCTGATATATCTCGAAGTCTTAGTTTTTTATACTGTTTAACATCTGAACGCAAGTTCATATTTTCCATTTCAACGGAAAATTTTTCCTTCAGAAATTTCATTGCCAATAAATATCCATGGATCAAATTAATATTCCGACAGGAAGAAATTGTCCGTTTTAATTTCTCAAAAGTAAGTTCAATTTGTAAAAAATCTGTCAAGCCCGCGTACGCTTTCGCAGCTAAAAGTCTAACATGTAAAATGGGACTTTTGAAGAACATATGAAGTAAATATTTCACTTGTAAAACATAGTTTTGCGAAGAGTAATCGATCAAGTTGCAAGCGCTACTTGAAAATTGTGACAGAAGTATAAGAATGTGAACGATACTCGAATGTGGATATAGCGCGGTGGGACGTTCCTTGCACATAGACAAGAATCTCTGCAATTCTTCCATAATGTAATCTGCGAGCACAGGATAATGCGTGACAAAATGATTAGTTGAGTATCTATTTCCAAATTCTAACTTGTCACCAGAATTTTGACCTACTAATCTTGGTACTATTGACCCAAACAATTGTAGACTAGCATTTTTTATGTTCCATACTTCGCATTGCATATATCTGAAACAGGTCAGTGAAATTCTTTCTATATACGGGATCAACTGTGCGTGCATTTCTTTATCAGACACTAAAGCCCGTAAGAAATGTAAATATCTCGCCGATGGTGAGTTAGGTTGGGCCTTTGTACACTTGAAAATGTCGTCGCAAGTATTGTCCAGAATATTTAACAATCTTTTTACAGCAAAATGTAGAAGAGGTCTATCCTTTCGATTATCGCTAAGGACAATTCTATGAAACATTATTGATAACACATCAACTCTTGTGATACTTTTTAAATATAGTTTAGAATGATGTTCTAATATACATAATATATGTTCTTTTGGCAAATCAGAATACTTAGATTCTTTGCATAAACATCTGAAACGATTAATTTCATATAAGTGTAAGATCACTTTTCTGTGAATTAACTTCATTTATACCTCATTAAATGTCCTATTGCTGTACCCGCAGCGTCCACTGCACCTTTATGTCTACATCTGAGTAATACAGTAACGATAATATTAATGGAACGCCTGACCGTTTCGTCTGTATACATTAATGCACCTATTTCACTAGCTATCTCACAGGAGATCTGCATGAAAAAAACATTTGATTATTTTATTTCGGTTACAGACGAAATGTATTTTCTGAAAGTGTAAAAAAAATAAGATATTTACTTTTAAACACTTCCAAATGTTGTAAATTTTTAATCCAGTAACTTTCAAGATAAAATCGTTATCATCTAACTTGCTATTTTCAATCATTGTATTAATTGCTAATCCCGTTTTCGCGAACGATGATGAATAATTCTCTAAAATTTCGATTAAAAAATTTAATTATTTTAGCTGAGTTTCAGCTGATTTAAAAATTGAATAGGGTGTACCATTATTCTTTGATCCCAAATAAAGCTTAGCTAGGACGAAATCTACAGCATCTTCCAATAGATCTAATGTTTTTTCGACAAACTGTAAGGTCAAGCAGGAACTTTCCGGGCCATTGCGAAAAGTAATATTTAATAAAGCTGCCATTAAACCATAAAATGGATGATGCTGGTATAAAACTGTTAGGTGTATATTTCTTTTCATGTCAGTTAACTGCTTTGTAGCTTTAATTAATAAGTAGTTTGAATATTTTGAATTATTATAATCTATGTCTCTTCCGTGTTCATCTACTACCAGGACATTGTCTATAGGAGGTAGCCAATTTGCTAAAATTAACATAAGAGTTGCGCCACTTTCGGTATCGTCACGGTTCCAGGTATTACTATTCAATACCATCCCGAATAATGCCTAAATGAATCATACTTTTTTTAAATAATTTTTCTAAGATAAAAAAAATTTGATGGTAAAAGGATAATTTCTTACACGTTTGTCCATGTCAGATAAAATATTTTTATCGAAGTATTTAAGAATAACAGAAATGGCTATTCGTTTAACATCAAGCGTAGAATTTAACGCAAGTGTTATTAAAACAATTAAACTTCTTTTGTTTGTAAATTTCCAATTGTCAGTAGTTTTCAAATGTTTTTCTATCAATGTATTTTCCATATTATTGGATTTATTTATCACATGCCCATCGGTAAAAGAAAGTATAGCTTCATATAAATTTATTCCTAGAATGTTTCTTTGATAACAAGAACCTAGTTCAAAGCAATCTAATAGAAATTCATGCAGCCAATATGTGATATAGTATACATCATGTATGCAGTCTGTTCTGCTATCACACATCTTTAAGACATTAGCATAAAATACTTTAAAATATTTCACAATCCTATCTCTCATATAGACTGTTGTACTATTTGCATTGTGCCATAGAAAATTTCTAATTGTAAAGAATCGATCTTTATTCTCATTGTAAATGTTAATCGCTTCATAACAGTTTATGGCAAATCCGTTCAATCTCACGATCTTGTTACTGCGATATATATAACACTCAACGCTTGCTTGTTGTGGAAGAACAATATGCATTTCACAGGCGATTTTTTGAAGATGCGAACGGATAAAATGCGTCTTTATATCTCTGGTCAATTCCCATAAATACGGTAAGATATTTCTGTATTTTTTAACGACTGGTTTAAGCCAGTGTTTCCAGAGTAACTGAAGAGCATCATAGTTTTCACTGCAATCAAAATCGTCATATTTTAACTCCAAATTTTGATCATACACAAGGACTAAGTAAGTACTTCAACTCACTTTTCCACTGATTCCCAATGATGGAAGAGATAATTTATTATATCTCCAAATGCTTTTTCCCACTCATTTTCGCTTAACTTTTTTACAATGGCAAGGTAAACTTTCGTACCCGCTGAACGCAAATAATATTTCGTTAAGCTTGTACACAGAGAAAGTAAAAAGTCACGGGACGTCATAACTTCAATTTTGTCCCAGACTTCACAAATCTCTGCGAGTATATCGTACTTTAATTCGTTCTGCCATGAAATTGTATCGACGCAATGCTTAAATAGATATTCTAGGTATCCACTATACTTTTTATCCATAATTTTCAGGTACATATTAAAAATAAGCGCTGAATTTTGCTTATTTATTTCATTGATAGCATTATGCCAATTTGAGAAAATAATTTTTTCAAGTTGCTGCTCGATGTGTAAGTCCGCCGAGCATGTGCTCCAAAGATTTGTATTCATAGTTCTTTGCAACCACATGTATAATATTTTATACGCGAAATAAGAATGTTTCGTATACCTTACGCAATGTTCGAATATAAGATCAAAAATTAGAAGACAAATGTCATTGGAGTACATTTCCTTACGATTCGCTTGTAAATACCCGTGAGCACAAATTAGTTTGAACAATTCGGGTTCGTTGATACCGTATTTTTTATCGAATACGTATACTTCGTTACATTTAAACGTTAAAAAATTAGTAAAAGTATCTTTTAGAAGAACCGAAGTAGGCTGCATTGATAGTAAAACGAAAAATGTGTGGGAAGCCAATAATGTCCTTTCTCTTCTTATTTCTGTATTTGGAATGAAGATTTCTATAATATGTACCAGAACTGGTTGCCATTGTTTTATATATTCATCATCCCATGATTCTTTGCATGATGAAGCAAAATTTATCAACTTCTAAAAAGATAAAAATAAATTACTTTATGCTTAAAATAACACACAAGGTGTAAATGAAACTATGTGATTACTGTTCTAACAAAGACTGACTCTGAAAATAATAGTGTCCTCTGTACAGGTTTGCAATTCTTTAATTATATGATTCAATTCCATATTTTTTGTACACATTTTGTTATTATAATTCAGGAACAAACATTTCCATTGGTTAATTGTGAATGTTATTTGTATTCTTGTTCCCGATTTGAGGATGTTTATATTGTGAATATAACCTGAGAGAATGAGTGAGAGGCTGAGTGGAATGAACGAGAGTGTGGCGGCCTCTACTTCCACTCAGCCGTCCCGCCGGAAAGTTCGTTTTCAGTAAACTGCCGTCCGCTAATCATATGAATTTATATTTGTTGTTTGAAAATTAAAAACTGCTTTTGAAGTTTGTGCAGTTGAATCAGGCCCCTCTATTTTATCTCCATCAAGGGTACATGTCCTGTAATTAATAGGTAATAATGTTGTTTGTTTAAAGCTTTATTTTTTATTTTAGCTAATATAAAAGTAAATAAAAAACATAATTAATTCCTGCAAAGCCATAAAAAATATTAAAAAAAGCTCGAAAGATAATAAATTATGTAAATAAGCATATTATTCAGCAGCCATCAAATCAGCCTTCTGCATAAAACTTTCTATATATCAAATTATAATACTGAAGAAGAAAAAAGTTAACTGCTTTTAATATAATGGATTAAGGATCATTATACAATATAATAAGACAGATTTATGTTACTTTGTAAGTATTCAGTTTATTATAAGTAATAAAAATAAGAAAACTTAATTTGAAAGTAGTTCAGTAACTATTAGTTGAAATGTAATAAATTATAAGTTACAGTCACTAAATTAGTTTTATATCTTATATTGCATTTTGCTCTCCAGGAACATACCCCCCTTGTTCTAGTTGCTCTTTGAATTTCAAGTACTCTCTCTTACGATCAAAGTGTTTTACCTGGTAAAAAATGATAAATGTGAAGATATCATTAAAAATTGAGAAGCATTACATACAGAAAAATGATTTCTTATTATTTCTTATTAATACAATCAATCTTGCAATATGTAGAACTTACCCATAGTGCAGGACAAAATTTTTCATACTGCTCTCTAAATTTTTTGCATTCTAATTCTGTTTTACCATCATCAAGGCACTTCCAATATTCATCCCTATGATTCCAACACCTTGTACGGTCTTCTTTACTTGGGAAAGACATTCTAAAATGATCCAATGTTAATATTTGTTTTTGTTCACCTTATTCTATATTTATATTTAATTTCCTATTAATAGATATCTCTCCTCCCTGTCTTTTTTAATAAATTTTAAAATAATAAAAGAAACTATAATGGGCAAAGCCAAAGAAAATAACTTCTACTTACCTAAATCAACTATTTTGAAAATAAAACTCTGCAGCACATGAATGAATTTTCACTTGTGAATTCGAAATATATCACAAACACTTATTTTTACAGAACCTTAAGAACCTTAAAATAAAACAAAATGATTACATAATCTTGCAGTAACATGTGCAGTCTCTTCACTCAAAATGACGAAAAAAAATGAAATTCGTTCTTAAATATAAAAACGATTTCCAGAAATATAACGTGGCGACATAATTTATTAATTCATTTTCTTATATTGAATATGAATTATACTGTAGGTTACTTATAAAAATAGACACAATTTTACTAAACAATGTTCGAGTTCTTAACAGAATGAAGATGCGTATATGCGTACACAACAAAAGATTGTATTCATCATTTACACATCCATTTCTGTATAAATTATGAATCTTTTATCTTTAAAACAATAAACTGAAAAATATTTTAACAAAAATATGTAAATTTTGGTTTATAATGTCTACAATAATTTTATAAATTATATGTAGATATATAATATTTTCCGTGTTGACTTAATGAGTGATTTTAGATTTTGCGACTCGTCACCAGAATATGGAATTACGTAAAGGGTATTCCTGACCGAATAGATCTCTTTTCTGGTTTTTTCTATAAGTTCAGGTGATCAGCTTTGCAGTTATTTAATTCTTTTTTTTCTTTTTTGTAACACTTAGATACGAGTCAATGTTCTCGCAAGCATGATTTATTGTCGTTATCGAATATAAGTAACTTACATTGAGTTGTTTTAGGATTTTGGGAAATATCATGGCAACTCACTATACATAGAAATCATTGATTTATTACTCAGATGATAATAATGTGTTACGCTATCGCGTGAACGTAGTTTTAATCGCTCGTCGTGCATGCCCATGAACGTGGCTTTAGGGCGGTCTGTATCTGGTGTTATGTGGCGCCTCGTAGTGTGAATGTTAAAGCGCGCCAAATTCAAATTGTACAGCGGTGTAGCCGAAGCAATGAACAAAAGAACCCAAAACAAGTACATACAGTGTGCAGTAAATCTCATCGATTACTATTTGCAATGTCGCTATGGACAAAGCATTGCTGAGGTGTAAAACACTCGCTTTAAAGGAAATATGTATTGATAAACAAATGTTGAGAACCAATCAAATTCGTCCTTAGATAACTTTATTCAAGATGTTTAGTTTAATTGGTGACGATTGTTTTAACAAAAGCTTGTAAAACATTATAAATAATAGTCAACGACGTCTGAACAGGCAATTCAATTTTCTTCATTCAAAGAGCTCAGACGTATTATCTCGTAATAAAGTTATATTTAAACATTTCGTTATTGTTCCAGTCAAGTTATTTATTAAGTTATTTATTAGTTTATTAAAAGTTTCAACGTTAGTTTTCTTTATTCATTTAACTTCCTAAAATCATTGTGAGCAGAGTACTTCAGTACTCCACGGGCGACAATTCTCTCAAATTCCCCAAGAACCCACGTAACAAAGGCATTAAATTTTTACTTAAATAGCGCGTAAATAAAGAAGCATATGCTTTTATTTTAATACAATACGTATAAATAACGTTAAATAAATTAATACTTAAGTTACTTGTATAGTTCACGCTACGCAACTCATGTAAACCAACCGTGAGGTCTACATTCTGTGATTCTCATTCGAATCTCCTTAATTTCAGCGCGCTTACACACATATGTGCATATTTATAACGAACTAAATGTAACCACAATCATAATTTTACTTTATATTTAAATATAGCTTGCCATATATCAACATGTGAATTAATTGTGGTTGTTAGAAATATATCGTAATTTGTTTCTATCTAAATTTACACTTATCAAAGTGACATACAACTGATAATAAATTAATAATCGTTAATAATAATTTATTAACGAAATACATAATTGAACGAATTAAAGTGTAACTTGCCTAATGTTTGAGTATATATTTTTTAATTCTTATTTTATTGTATACAAATACATGTTTATTAATATGTAATTAGCAACAATTACAAATTTCAATTTTAAATTGCAACATTTAATTTAACGTATAAAGGTTGAAGCATTCAACACTGCTAATTCAAATATATTGTATATCTCTCATGTAATAAAAACATGTCTGTCAACTTTCTTTATACAGTATTAGAAACATCTGCTTTTTATGTCATTAACAAGAGTTAATTGTATCACCTTACATATAATTAAAAATGAGAGATGCTGTCCCTATTTGAAATAAATTATAACTAAAATTATAACAATACATGTGAATAATATTCCACCAACTAAAATAAATCCATCCTGTCTTGCTCTCTGTTCTATTAGTCTCATTGTGGTATTTGAAAGTCCTAATGCATTTCCAATGTCTATTAATTTTTTGTGAGCATCTTTTAAAGTTAGTCTTTGTGATCTTAAGCTACCCAAGATACTACTTCCACTTTGAAGAAGATCATCCATACCTTGAAGTGCATTTTGTAAACTATAATTGTGTTGTGTATTAGGATCTATCATGATATCAACATGATCATTTGTGGTAAACTGTCTAGATAACAATGCCTCTCTTTCAGCCTCTTCTCTTTGCTTTTTAATCACTTTATTGCGCCAAGAATTTAAGGCAGCTGTAAGATGACGGCTATCATATTTCAATTGATCCACCCGCATCTTAGCATTTTGTCTTTGATATATAGGGCCTTTAAGACACAATATATCTAATCTTTCACAGTTACTAAAAAATAATTGCATAAAATGAATAAAATCTGAAATTTGTGTATTTCTTTATGCAAATATAGAGTAAATGTATATGTAAATCTATGAATACTCTGTTTAATATGTATAAAATAAAGGTTTTTTTAAATAACTACCTGTTGATGAGATTTATTTTTGATTCTATGTTGTTTTCTATATCTTTAACGTCCAGGTTAGGCGTTTTTTGCCCTAGTTGTGAGAAAAGGTGTTGTGTTTCCTGAACTAATATATTTGTTTGATGGTACAACGGTTCCATATTTTTAAATAAATAGTTTCAGCTGTCCATTAATATTTACGAAAGTTATGACGTGTACTTACGTACTACAAACACTAATGTCAGACGAAATACCTGTAACAGTGGTTATCAAAATCTATTTGGTAATACCATTCGAAGGTTTTTTTATTAATATAAAAAACAGGAATGTCAAAAATATCGTACTTGGAAAAGACTGTAAATCGTCAACAATTAATGAAAATTTCGATAACATTTTTTATTTATGACGTGGCAAAAAGTATAAAAACTATATTATTTTTAAGTCATCAAAAGTGAAATAGTATTCTCCTATTGAATGAAATGGAAACTACTGACATCTTTAGGAATAATTAGTATGTAGGAAACATTTTTATAAATAATGAGAAATTTACATACGTTAATAAATATAATTGAACAATTTATTCTTCGGTTAAATGGTCCATTTTTATAGTGTAACGCAATATGTGTAATTTTTTGACATTTTCAGGGAGTTACTTATAATAATGAAATATATCGGTTAAGGCTGGCGACTGAATCGCGTTTGTTGTACGTAATTCGTTTTAAGAGGAAATCAATCATTTTGACAAATGGATATCGGTGAATTACTCTCGTACAAAGTACGTTCGTAATAAAATATTATCTGTAACACGCTTAAAAAGTTTACTGTCGAAATTTTTCTGTTAACCTAACTACACAAAGTGCAAATTATTTTTAATTGCTGTTAATTTCATGTTTATAATGTGTAGCCACCGAACACACCTAAAAGACCTGTAGCAGGAGAAGAAGATGACGAGGATGAGTGGGAAAATGCCAAAAAACCAAAGAGAGTGATTAAAACTCCATATCATGCACGTCAAAGACAGCCTAGAGAAATTGAAGTAACTCCGGTTAGAAGCAATGAACCACCTACACCTATCAGAGCTGCTTTACCTTCTCCAGCGAATGATGTAGTTGAACCACAGTTGACAGAAAAGGAAAAGCAGGATATTTTAAAATATGTAGAAACTGAAGCTCCTGAAGTAGAGGCATTGGATGAAGCAACACTTAAAAGAATGGTTCTCTTATTTGAAAAGAGAGCACTTAGGAATCAAGAAATGAGGGTGAAATTTCCTGATCAACCAGAGAAGTATGTCGTATTTAAACAACATGCATTGGAGATCAAACTTGAACATTACACATGAACTATAATTTTGAACTTTACAGATTTATGGAATCAGAAGTGGAATTGCACGAGACTCTTCAGGAACTTCATGTTGTTGCTACCAATCCAGATCTCTATCCATTAATGGTAGAGCTAGGTGCTGTACCATCTCTGCTTGAATTATTGTCACATGAGAATACAGACATAGCAGTTGGGGTTGTGGATCTTTTACAGGAGTTGACAGATGTTGATATTTTACACGAAAGCCAAGAAGGTGCAGATACATTAATTGATGCTTTATTAGAGCAACAAGTTTGTGCTCTTCTTGTGCAAAACTTAGAAAGACTGGATGAATCAGTAAAAGAAGAGAGTGATGGAGTTTACAATACTTTAGGTAATTGTATTTATGTCAGGGAATTTTTAATTGTTATATTAAAGTATTGTGTTGGGTTTTTAGCTATCTTTGAAAATCTTTTGGAGTTCAGGCCAGAGCTATGTGCTGATGCAGGAAAACAAGGATTAATGCAATGGCTGTTACGAAGAATTAAAGCAAAAACACCATTTGATGCTAATAAACTTTATGCTAGTGAACTTTTATCTATTCTTTTACAAAACACACCAGAAAACAGGCTACTTCTTGGTGAACTTGATGGAATTGATGTATTACTGCAACAACTAGCAGTATGTATAATTTTTTTTTATCTTTTAATGCTTCTTTTAAGTAATTTACATTAATTTCAGTATTACAAAAGGCACGATCCTCAAACGGCTGAGGAGCAGGAAATGATGGAAAATTTATTTAATGTACTGTGTTCAAGCCTAATGGCAACTGTAAACAGGGATAGATTTTTAAGGGGGGAGGGATTACAACTTATGAATTTAATGTTGCGAGAAAAGAAAATGTCTAGGAATGGGTCTCTTAAGGTAAAAAGAAATTTGAATGATGTTTATTATGTTACAATGTTGATAAATTATAATGCCATACTTCAGGTATTAGATCACGCAATGAATGGCCCGGACGGAAAAGATAACTGTAGTAAATTTGTCGATATTCTCGGATTAAGAACTATATTCCCGTTGTTCATGAAAACTCCAACAAAAAATCGAAAAAGAATGCTTAGTGCAGAAGAACACGAAGGTAATTGAAAAATATATCCGGCTTATTTTAATTCACGTAGCTTAACAGTATTTTGACAGAACTTTATTATTGTAGAACATGTAGTATCAATTATAGCAAGTATGTTAAGAAATTGTAAAGGTCAACAGCGCCAGAGGCTATTGAGTAAATTCACGGAAAATGATTACGAAAAAGTAGATCGATTGATGGAGCTTCATTTTAAATACCTCGAGAAAGTGGAGGAAGTGGAAAAAAATACAAAGGTTGGTAAATTTTTAACTGTTTCATTTTTAAATATATTCATCTGTATCTTAATTATAGGAAGATGAAGATGAAGAAGACTCGTACCTGAGAAGATTAGACGGTGGGTTGTTCATCTTGCAATTAGTAGATTACGTATTGTTAGAAGCATGTACCGGTTGTCCACCTGCAGTGAAACAACGAGTAACACGAATTTTAGCTCAAAGGAGAGCGTCGCTCAAAACTATCAGACACATCATGAGAGGTATGTTTTCATTCTAGAATGTTGTTTCGCGTAATTGTAAATTTTTATTATTTTTATCAGAATACGCGGGAAATCTTGGCGATGCTGGCGATTCGGAATGGAGGGAAGCGGAGCAACAACACATATTGCAATTAATCGACAAATTTTGATGTATACTTTTTAATGAAGGATTTAAAATTGCGAATTTTTTTGCCGTTTTTAAATCTTTTCCAAAAATAGTGACCCTGTTCTGCATGAATATCTAATACACGTGTAAAAAATATTATCATATTCATTTTTATACGCAGGGAAGAACAAAGACGTTTATGAAAAGATTAAACGAGTGTCATATATTTTTTATGCATTTTTATTCTCTATACGAATAACTGTGAAATACGCGTTATATCAAATTGTATAGGATTAATCGATATATTCGTTGTTTTCTTCGGAGTGCAATGTTGTGTTAATTACTTCATATCAAGTCACATGATTTACAGTACTACAGTGCACGATATAACGTGATCCTTCTATACTCAAAATTTGTAATTTATTTTAACCCTCCGTCGAAACATTTTTCACCCATTGATGAATTATTTCGTATCGATATCATAGATGTACGTTAATAAAATGGGTGAAAATAAAGCAGTGATCACAAGCTGTGCGTATCATGTCAGTTCTGAACAAACTAATCTCAAGTTTAACCGACATCGTCCGTCCATACGAATCGGAAGATACCGTTTATAATTACCAAAATTACTACACCGAAGTGCTATTATCAAACTATTTGTGGGGAAGCTGTTACCGTCGAAAACAATTCGGTCTCTACGAGAAATTCATCGTCAACAGTGGCTACCTGAAGTACTTTCAACAATACAACGATCACGGCGACGTATATCAGTGCGAAATATATTTTTCCTACCTCAAGTTCATCATATGCCAAGTACGTAACAAATCTCGTTGAAAATTTCAGTATATCAATGGGTCAGTAGTTGGAGAGTATGCATTATTATCACATAACCTTATCCAAAATCTTTCGAAAACTACCCTAAAACCTGATACATGTAATTAAAACTAAGATTTATTTCATAAAATTTATAAAGAAATTTCTGAAAAAAAATGCGCGCGTTTTCTCAGACTCACCGTAACCATGGTGATCCACGTGGACGCATGCGCGGTTAGCCGGTACGCTCCTTCGTGGTACCGTGTCCTCTCAGTTCCATAGCAACCATACTTGGTACGTGCACTTAATTGGCCTGTGAGAAGGGACGTTTAATTAATCAAGTTTTACATTTATTTTCGATCGTGTGTCCGGCACGCACGGCGTACAGTCGTGGTATGCTTGCTTTTACGCGGTGAACGTGGTGCAAAATAGAAATGTTGTTATGATGTTCGGCGAACGATCGATCGCGATTGGCTTAGCCGTACGTTTCGCTGCCAATCGGAACGCGTGCTGCGCCCTTACGCGAAAGTTTGCTGCACGAGAGATTGCCAGTTTGCTTCTGCAAGCTTCAGAGGTGCGGTTGTTTGTCGTGTCAGCCGGTTCGCGGTGTTTTCGCTGCCCTTTAATTTCACGTTTTTCCCGTATCGCCGTTGAAAATCGAGAGGACAGTCGTGACGGTCGTGTCGAAAAGAATTACGAGATTTGTACGTGTCGCGAGTGGTAATTTCAGTGCATCTATTTGTGCCCCGACGACCAACAAGCGAATTTCAAGAAAACTGCGGCGAGAAAGTGTCGGGACTACGAGAGGAAACGACCACGGTATGTCACCTGTCAATTTCATCCCCGATTTGACGATTAATCAGTGCGTGTTATTGATTGGTATCGTGCTCTGGATCGGAGCGTGCGTACGTGCGTGTACGAGTATTCTTACGAACATGTAATTTTGATTCAGAAAATTGAATTCAAATCGCCGATACGTATTCGATGTTTATGACATTCGATGTTTCGACAGAGGCTGCGATTTAATTATCGTTTAATATGTTCGTTTATCTGAATTTTTTTACGCACCCTTGTTACTTCGTACGAATATTTGCATCCGTTTGTCCAGAACACGAGCACCGAAAACAAGGAAAAAGAAAAAAAGAAACTCGAAAATGTCAGCATCTGCGACTACCGCCATTTATAAAATTCTCCCCTGTATTTATAATTAGCTTTTATCCGGTTCGTTTCGCATCAATGTTCGATAGTACGAGATTCTTAGTTCTCAATTAGTCAGATAGCCGATAGAACTGTGTGAGATCTCGCTGGAAGGAATGTTCAGGTATACTAATCTCCGGCGTTAACGTGTTCCTTCCAACGTATTCCTAAAATAACCACTTTTTACGGTGTCGTTAAAATTCGTCGTAGCGTTCGCCCGTATGGAAACGGCATTTTCGTTTCGCTAGGCCGTAAAAAAAGGGAATCGGAAAAAGAAGATATCGGATGACCATGATCACAGAATGGTTTTCACATCACGATCTCCGTACATGTGTTCCGAGAACACAGAGGGGATCAGCGTTCCAGTCTGTTAAGCCGTGTTAAAATTAGTATCGCTTCGAATTTATCCGCGAAGCTTATTTGCGCCATTACTATCGTCCCTGTCCGGATTCCCCGAATAATTCAGCTAATAGACGTAACGTAAGGCTGGAAAATCGCGTAGGGTTTCTCTCGTAACTCCAGCTGAGCGGCATCTTTCCGACTCTAAAGCCAATTTCGCTATTGCGTACCTGACTCTCCGTTCTCTGCTCCAATGACGTAACGTTGTTACTTCCGATTTGTTGTTATGTACACGTGCTGCGTACCATCGGTGCAGTTACGTGATCGCAACTTTGTGTCTACAGGTCGGTGGAAATCTGCCGATCGTTCAAGGTCGTTCACCATCGCGGCAGCATTTTTCTCTTAGAAATAATCCATACATACGTAGGGTGTTTCGTAGTTAAACGATACATTGAAATTTCTCTCGTGAATATTACGAAGACCCTTTTAAATCGTCAAACTTACATTTCTATTTTTAAACAAAATCTTCTTAAAAGAATGTCGCAAACATTTTTCCTGCGAAATTGTCGACTATATTAAATAAAAAATAGCATCGATACCCCCGACAATGGGGATACTTTAATCACGGAATTAAATTCGAGCCAGTTATCTCCGACTCGAGTTACAACTTTCCTCCAGGGATACGGTAATTGTTTCTCTAAATTATATGCTCCTGTGGCTTGACCATGCTGCGTGGCCACGAGGTTACCTGCGTTCGGCCGGGAGAGGAAAAAAAAAGGGAGAAAGTTTCGAAACATTTTCAACGTTCGGAACGTGCTGTACGAAGTTGCGTGCGAAAAAAAAAAAGTCTCCGTTTAATATCTTCATTAATGCACGTAAGAACGCTGAATAAATTCGTTTAGCAACAAAGTTTACCGGTGAGATTGATAATTCCAATAACGGGGCGGGTGCTTTTTTCAATTCTTTTTCCTTCTCTTTTTCAACTGATTTTGAAGGGAGAAGTATTTCGTTCGCGATGGAAACGCGAGAGGAAAAGAAGAAACGTCGACCAGCGAAAAAATTTCGCGGCGGATAGGAAACACCAGTGTACGGAGCTTAATCTCTTTGCTGTGGTTTATCGATTCACGTCGGTGCAGAATGCACGTCGGTGCATCACTATGAATGCTGCAGACGACGTGTGACCTTGAACGAGTAGCTCGCGAAATCCAAATAGAGCCCGGGCAAACAAACCCCTCGCGGTATACACATTTTAAAGCGGATACCGGCCGCGGCCCATTCGTCCATGCTGTTTTTAATATACGGCTGCTTACATCTTTCTCTTATTCCCTCTTCGTTCTGCGTTAAGTCTCCATCTTTTTTCTCTTTTCTTCCGTCGCAAAATCCCCACCTTTCCCGTTTCCATTTTTTTCCCTTCTTTTTTTAAACAGTCGACGTTTGATCGCAAAATTGGTCTGTACTTGTGAGACTTGATCGTGAAAGGAAAGAAATTGATACGAAAGGAAGAAAAGTAAGATTTTGCGATTTTCTTCGAGAAAGGAAATATCGGGAAACGTGAACGTTTCAATTAGGATTGTCGATCGAAGATTTCGATCGTTCGTTCAATTTAAGATTCGACTTTCCTCGGATAGATGACGCGAGAAAGGTTGGTCCCTGTTAAAGGAGAGGCGGGGAGACGTGCCTTAGGAAACGGCGGACTGCGGATAAATTGAAATACTTATTTAAGGAGGATCCAATTAGGCTGCCATTCCTGGAATTGCCGCGGCCAGGTTTACGCCATTATCGATCAAACTGTCCCAGATTCGCGAATTCTTCGTTGCTGAAGCGTTCATGCACAACGCGGCCTAGGCTATCCTCGTACAGTCGCATCTATACAGTCCTCGGGCTCTTTCTGTTTCGAGTTTAACAGAGAGTTAATACCGCATTCGCAAAATTCCTCTTTCCCCTTTCGGCCAAATTTCACTTTAACCCTTTTGCATAATTCTCACAGGTGAAAGATCGAAGCGTTCTTA
>NW_017100143.1:592020-673942 GCF_001263275.1 Habropoda laboriosa
ACCCCCTCCCCCTCCCCCGGGGGGCGAGGCGTCCATTGAGGATCTCCCCACGTAAAAAAAAAAAAAAAGGTGAAAGATCGAAGTGTGAAGGAAGAGTGAATGATTCCTATCACTGTTTGCCTCAAGTTCAGAATTTCGTTATCGGAAAACTACTAAGATTGGACGATAAATTTATATCGACACTGTGACGGAAAGAAAAAAAAACGCAAAAAGAAGAAAAGTAGGCTCGAGGGTGTCTGAGAAATTTGGAAAGCACGTTTTGTACGATCCTCGATGCGATTCGAGGGTGAAAGCGGTGTCTGGAGTCGAGTCAATTAGCTGAGAAGTGGCTGCAAATCAAGGGTGGTTAAGGAATCCCTCTTACGACCCACTTTTCCTCCTTCCTTTTCCCTTCTTTTCCTCCACCGATGCTGCTCGGTGCACAGATTTGTTCCCACTCTCCGTCTCTACCTCGTGCCACAGGCGTACACTTTGCTCTGAACGGCTGAAAGTTCGCGTCTGAAAAGCTCGTGTGGAGCCACTCGAGTCACGAAAACGCTGAGCGAGCTACTCAAGAGCGAGAGGCAAGCGTGGCTTGTTACGGAGGAACGGGTGTCTAAGCACCTTTCGTCAAATTTACGCTAATTTTTAGGTCATACCAACTGCCGAAATCCACCGCAGGAGATGTGTTTAGATCACTAGTCGTCGAATAACTTCCTCGGTGTCGCTCTCTCACCTCTTCGAAAGAGGAATTTTCTATCCGCTCGAAATCCTTCTTTTCTACGTGATTCATTTCGCGATTGGGATCTTTTCTTTCGAAAGAATATTCTGTTCTCGCAGATATTTCGTTTGCATCGATCTGAATACGAGGCGAAAGGGCTGGACAGAAAGAAGGAAAAATTGGAAAATTTCTCTTGAATACAAGCCAGTGTCCCCGTTATCAATGTTAGAGGATTCCAACGTTCTCCCGGTCTTCCTTATGCCGCCCGATGAAACAGCCCTTCAATCTACCCCTTTTGTTTCCCCTTCTTCGGGTGTTTGCCTACCCTGATATTTCGACGGTTGTACGCGAGAGAAGCAGCAATCGTACACGGCCTTCGCAATAGCCCGAAGGAAGATGAACACGGATTACGGTGATCTCAGCTTCGGTAGGATTGCGCAATAAGCGCGTGCACGTCGTTCAATCACGTTTACACATGCACACGCATACTTCACGTCTTCAGATCCCTTTTTTCCCCTCAGTTTTGCAACAATCGCGTTGCATTAATAGCGACGCTTCCGTGGGCAGAGAGCTGTGCGTGTTTCATTTGCATGCGCACACTTGGCCGATTATGTCATCGACTCGACCGAGGAGGAATTGCCTGGGACAAATCTTACATCCTCGAGCTCTTTCGAGCAACTTGTATCGCCGTTGTTCGTCAGGTGTTTGTTGTTATATTCGCCGAATTTTTCTTTCTTTCCCTTTTTTCTCGCGTTCGTGCGAACAAACGAGAATAGAAATCGCGAAAGCGAACGGTTCTGCTCGAGTTCCCACGGACTTTCTAGATCAAAGGGTCCTCCGAATCGCGCCATTTTGCACGCGTGCGCCTTCTACTTTCTGCACGAACCTCGTTTCTTCCTTTTCCACGTCGAGTCCTCGAGCGAGAAATATTCTCGCTTTTCACCCGCCTCGCACGCTTTATCCGCTTTACGGAACTCCGTTCGGGATGGTTTGCTTGATAGTTCGGCTAATCATGGGGAAACCGAAGGGGCAATATTTGCAGAACGATGCAACGAAGACGTATCGTTGCTTCCTCCGTCACTTTGTGACCGCGTCGTCTCATAAAGAGGTATTGTAACGCGGCACAATGGCGTTACAGTGTAAAGACATAGGCTGTGTTCCCATTTAGCTACCGCAGAGGCGAGCTACAATTTTACGGGACGATCGATAGCGTTTGCCAATTTATTCCACGTGTCAGGATCGTTTAGTGGACACACCCGATCGAAATATAGTTTTTCCACGTTCTATGATAAAATTCTGTTCAAACAGGTCTTCAACCCTTTGCTGAAGCTCTCCGTATGGACGGAGTACTTTTTTCCTAGTGCGAACTCTGTCGATTGACTGTACAAGGCGCAACTAACAAGTTAGTATTGTAATTCTTTTACACGAAATTAAACAACACACGTGTATTCTTCGTATTCATCCACGGGGGATCGAAAAAATTGACAAACGCATAGGGTAATTCCGGGAGAGACGGACCAGGCAAGTATTTCCTACATCATCCGCCATATGTGGAACGCGTCAGCATTCTTTTGTTTTACGCAAAGGGATCGAGCGTGGCTCTCGGTGTTTTCTTCCATATCTGGCGGATAATGTAGGAAATACTTGCCTGGTCCGCTTCTCCCGCAATTACCCTATATGCGCCCATAGTCCACACCGACAGCTTTCGCCGGACGCATATATGCGTCCACAGCACTCGAAAGGTTAACACTGTCGCATGTGTAACAAACGTCGCTTGGGTTAGCCGAACAATACGTCGGTATTCCCGATAGACCAGCACGTCCTAAAAAGCAAGGTCTTAGCGAGGTCTCTCATACCTGAACACCACGTGACCTAAGGCAATAAACAGACCTTCGACATCACCAAGTGATATAACAAATGTAAGAACAAATTCTCCACTTTCGCACCACCACCAGACACACCCCAAACACACCTGAAAAACTTCCACCACCAATCACAACACACACGTAGTTTATAAAATAGTGAACCTAGACCCCCCACGTTGACCTGCGACGCCGGTCTTTACCTGTCGATAGAAACTCGCGAAAGGCGTTGATTGGCCCTTTCCTCGAACCTACAGCTACGGAAAAATATATATAGGCAGCCCCGTTTAACGTAGAATCAGTCAAGAAAGGAACCTTGTAACAAGAAGCCGAACCACGGCTCCAAAATTTACTTTCTGATAATGTAGGCTTCGGAATAAAACATGAAGCTTTATGTAATCATTCGCCCTATTTAAATATTCGCTGTTTGTTATTCTTACTGAAGAACAATGTTTCTTTTTATGTTTCTCTCAAGAGGAAGAACGATCTTTTCATACCTTTTTCCGCAAGAGGACAGTTTTTTTAAACGAACCAAGAGAAGAACTCAGGATTAATTTAAAAAGAAACCACAGCTGTTGTAACTTTAATGCAAAAAAGTTACAGTAAAGCAGTTATCTTCTCGATTGAATTGACAGTTTTTCTTTTGTCACTGATAACCAATATGGGCGACGGAAAATTTTTCTAATTAGTGCGAAATTAGATTAGTGTAAATAATTGCACTATAGGTAATCATCAGAAATAACAAAATTGCACTATTGATAATTATCAGAAACAACGAAAAAATTTTCATTAACATTTCTTATCGGTAACAAAAAGAAATTTTTCATGTTCGATGTAGGCTACTAAAAACCAAAAAGATTTTCGTCATTTACATTGCAATTAAAACGTTTGAAAATTAAAATTTTGCAGTCACGTTAAATTCTCAAATCAGTGATTTAAATTCATAAATGGCTTAAAATCTGAGTTCAGCGATTTTTAAAATAACTATTATTTTTGGTCCCTGAGAAAAATTCTAATGGAATAAAATAAAATAAAATAACACGAAAAAGTAGGAAAAATTGAACAGCAGTCTCGTGAATTAGCGCGAGGAACAATGAGAAACTCGTGGAAATTTGCTATACTCGATGCGACCTTTATCTGAAATTGTTTCGGTCCAACGATGTCACTGTGCAATTTACAGGATAACAAACGGGTAATTCCCGACTTTAGAGCGATAGTGTATCACCGCGTGTGTACAACGAACGCATCATCATCAATCGCATTCTCGAAGGTTCGCAACTTGTCATCTCACCGGTTTCCTTCGACGAAGTCCCTCGAATTCCCCGTGTTGTGAAGTCAACTCTTTCGAATCAACCGATTCCGTAACATCCTTCGTTGACGTTTACGAACGAACGCGTTAAAAAAAAGAAGAAAAAACCGAGATACGAGAAGAAGCGTGTTTCCACTTGTGAACTGAAGAAAACGCGAAAGAGCGAAATCAATTTGACCTCCTTTCGAACAATCAACGTTTAGCGAGTAATTAAGCAACGCGAGCAATTAAGCGGTTGGAATTGTGCATTGTGCGAAACACTGGAAAGCAAACCGACGAGATGATAAGAAGGAAAATTCGAAGTGTTTCCACTTTGTGCAACAGCTTTAGATAACAGAGGCGAGAATAAATCGCGTTAATTGAAATTGGAAAATGAAGTTTGTGATTGAAACTGGCGTCGTTAGTTCGTTCGCAGAGGTGTTTTAACCCCTTAACGTAGAGCAACCTGTCAGACTCGTGACAAAAATTCTGGTTGAGATGTGAGAGAAATAGTTGTATCGCTATGAAAAATTAATTGTAATCCTAATTTTCGTTTTAATTCGTAAGACTGAAGATTACTAAACGTAATTAATCTGTAACAGAGCTTTCGTTACCTGATTCGGTACGGAAACAAAATGGCCGACGCTTAGATGCACAGTCAGAAAAGAAATCATACGTTAAGGGGTTAACGATTCTTGGGAAAATTGGAAATTTCGATTTTTCTATTTAGAATTTTTACGGTCGTTCAAATTTCATTTTATGGGAATATTCGCGATAGATTCTAAGGTAGTCTTGAGTTAGTATCGGAACGGTATCAGAGCTGAATCATGCTAGTTACAGGGTAATTCCGGGAGAGATGGACCAGGGCAAGTATTTCCTACATCATCCGCCATATGTGGAACGCGTCAGCATTCTTTTGTTTTACGCAAAGGGATCGAGCGTGGCTCTCGGTGTTTTCTTCCATATCTGGCGGATAATGTAGGAAATACTTGCCTGGTCCGCTTCTCCCGCAATTACCCTATATGCGCCCATAGTCCACACCGACAGCTTTCGCCGGACGCATATATGCGTCCACAGCACTCGAAAGGTTAACACTGTCGCATGTGTAACAAACGTCGCTTGGGTTAGCCGAACAATACGTCGGTATTCCCGATAGACCAGCACGTCCTAAAAAGCGAGGTCTTAGCGAGGTCTCTCACACCTGAACACCACGTGACCTAAGGCAATAAACAGACCTTCGACATCACCAAGCGATATAACAAATGTAAGAACAAATTCTCCACTTTCGCACCACCACCAGACACACCCCAAACACACCCGAAAAACTTCCACCACCAATCACAACACACACGTAGTTTATAAAATAGCGAACCTAGACCCTCCACGTTGACCTGCGACGCCGGTCTTTACCTGTCGATAGAAACTCGCGAAAGGCGTTGATTGGCCCTTCCCTCGAACCTACAGCTACGGAAAAATATATATAGGCAGCCCCGTTTAACGTAGAATCAGTCAAGAAAGGAACCTTGTAACAAGAAGCCGAACCACGGCTCCACGATAAAGCAACTCATAACCGAACAACAACCACGCTAAATATATTCGTTACAATGTTCGTCCCATTCCAGATTGGGTTGAAAAAAGACCGTGACGCCTTACAACCGAGTAAATAAGAGCACGGTACGAAACAGCGAACACCACGCGACACGACACACAATTCTTCTACAAGTAAGCTCAGACATTTCGCGCTCTGTACACGTTCTCAAATACATAGTTTAATACCGTGCACCACCTGAGTCCCCTATCTCGGGTTCGACTCGAGAAGACGGATGATTAACGTATTGCGGTTCGTAACAACACGAATACAGTACACGTGTTTCTCTTGTCGAACTTTTCGGCAATTATTACGACAAACTGCATAGACAGTCGTAGACATCCTTGAACTACGTCGAACCTTGTGTAAAACGAGACGGTTAAATGTCGGGAAGCGATGAAAAACTATAATGCGAAACACGGTATCTATCTCGGCTAGGTCAACAACCCCAAGTGTGCAAGAAGAAGAGCATTGTGATCGCGACACGAGATAAATTGGCAGTAAGCATAGCTCATAATCGCGGCAACTGACAGCGCACCGTCTTCTAAGGTCTTCACTCTGACGCACACGCGAGAACGTACAACGGAACACGCGTTACATCAATCTCGAGTAGGAATATCGTTCGTTTTCATCCAACTTTACACGCGGCTGGAAAACTCACGCGTGGTTCTTTTACGTCCATTCGACACCCTAAAAGGGTTTAAATGGAAAAAAATTAGCGAGAAGTAATTCGCGAAAATAGGAAAAATACGTGAAAGGAAGGGGTGATAAGAAAATTTGATTCGAAACTGCTGATTAACCGTTGAATTATGGTAGTTCACTTGCTGTCTCATGTTCCTCGAGTCCTGTTTCAAGATTTTTGGCTAGAAAGAACTATTTTAAGCTTTTCTGAAACTTTTCCCCGAATTCACTCGAGATTTCCAAGTTACTGCTGTTCGCTCGTTAACACATTAAGGACTGCTAAGAAATCTATAAGACATACGCCTAGGACCGCACGTTTTTGGGCAAGCTTGCACGTTACTAAAATCCTCACTACTTTTTTATTTACGAAGCAATTTTTATGAAACTTTCAGAAATTGTAAAATAGGATGCATCTTAGGTGTTATTGAAAAAAAATTATGTTCTTTAATAATTATCATAACTTTTTTACTTAAAAAATAAATTTTTACGAAATTTTTAGAAATTGTAAAATAGGATGTATTTTAGACAATTATTAAAAAAAATTGGTTTTTAATAATTATCATAAAATTTTATTTAAAAATCAATTTTACCAAAGTTTCTAGTACTTTTTTAAAGTATGATATTGCGTGAAAGATTTTTCTCTATGAAGAGGAACCATACAAAATTTACATATATATATATATCTTGATTCGCTTCGAAGACGAAGACTATTCGAATCACCAAAACGCAATGCAACGTGTCGGATTTTCTCTGAGACTAAGCTGTTTTTATTTCGGGTTCGTGCATTTATACAGTCTTTCATAGCTTGACCTGTACGGTTTCCACCAATGGGATGAGACGAAAACGGTTAATACATTGACTATTGATGTAAACACTTAAATGGACAAAGTAGATACAATGTATCAAAGTAATTGACATCTAAAGACAACGTGTAGAAAACACGGGTTTGTCTCGTGATCCGTCCGTAACAGACGGGGCGCGAAACACGAGAAAACTCGTGAGCGGTCCTTAATGTGTTAAGAGGAAATGTGAAATTCTACGAATCCCGATGGAAGAAATTACCGTACGAAGTAATTTTGAAATACTCGTTACGAGTAATTTATCTTCTGAGGTAAAAGAAAAAACAGGCTCGTTGAAAGTTTCCTTCGAGCGTGGCCCATTCATCGCCAGGCTAAAAATGTTTCTCGTTGAAGCGTGAAAAAGTGGTTCGTAAAGAGGCTGGTTTCGCGATTTAAAGAGGCTCATTGAGCGCAATTTGGCAAATTAGAGCCAGGCTAATCCGAAAAAGATCGACGAACGCTCACATTTTGGCCCACGAGACGTTTTGGCGATGGCTGCCGTTGCGTCGAGACGGTCTCATCGATCCATTCACTCTCACTGCCGTTTATATGGCCCAGACCTCCTCTACACCATCCTCCTTTTCCTACGCTTTTTTCCCTTTGCTTCTTCGCCGCGACGATCTTCACCATCTCGCTTATTTCCGCCTCCGTTCCTCCTTTTTCCCTCCATCTTTGCTCCTTGTTTTCTCCCTTTTCTTTTTACCGATGCTTGTTGAATCTTTCGATCGAGAAGAAACGGGATCTTGCTTTGAAGTTACGCTCGAGGAGTGCAGGATGATTTTTGGTAAACTTTCGACCTATATAGACGAACGATAACTTGGTCCCGCGGGTTGCTTTCGAAATGATTTCGATTGTTTCGCCACACGCAACAGACGTTCACTCGGGAATTATGTTTGAAGGGTTAAAGAGTCTTCGGAGATGTTCTCTTCTAACGGAGAATTTCTTCGTTAACCCTGTGCACTCTGAATTCTTTTTTCATTATCTTTCCAATAACTCTTTAATTTTATTTAACACTAACCGTACCGACACTTATCCGGGCAAATGGCCGCTTACGAAATAATCGTATTTCTTCCGGAAGGAATGCAGGTGATTGTCAATTTAATATAGGAAACAAAAAAAGAAAAATTACATACTTCTGTTTTTAAGAAAATACAGGGGAAAACTGGTGCATGGTTTTAAATTGAAGTTTTAAATCCGGTCATTTGACCGGGGCGTGGTAAGGTTAGTAAAATGTACTTCGAAGGACAGTTGGTTGATAGGAAGAAATGTAAACAATTGCTTCGTTACATATATGACACTTTTCTGTAACAATTGCACTTCTTTTTTTTACAAAAAATGGTCACATGCATGTAATGTTGCTCATCTGAGTATAAAAACAATCTTACGAAATATAATACATATTTAAACTGGCAGTTTAAAACTGTCGACATACACCACCGGCAAAAAGTTTGGAATCACTGTGCATTGCAAGTTACAGAAAAATTCCCAGAAAAAAGTCAGCAGCTTTAAGAATTTTTTAACGAATTTTGTATCATTCAAATCAATCGATATGAGGTAAATTGCTATTTATCTCCACAATATCAATATCAAGTCTATGAAAAATTAGTGGGAGATTCAGTACTGATGAAAATGGGAGGTGATTCCAAACTTTTGGCCGGTAGTGTAGGAGTACCTGTGAATAAAATTGACGTCGAGTCACACTCGACAAAGGAGTGTGCAAAGGGTTAATTCTCGCAACAAGTTTCACCGATCTGTATATGTAATTTAAAGAAGATTAAGATCCACTGTCATCGGAAACGAGGGAAACAGCTGTTTAACAGACTAGCCTGTGCAATTATCCCGCGGCGAGGATCGACGAGCGAAGGACTCTCGAGCAGAAAAGCGGTCTTTGGTGGGAAAAAAAGGCGCGCCTTTCCGCGGAAAGAAACGTCGAGCAAAACCGGTGATCACCACCGTCGAAGGTTTCCCTCCGTCTAATGAAATTGCAGCCTCGTTTCGATAAATCATCGAGCGATCAGCAACTCGAAGTATTCACCACACCCTTCTGACCTGACCCAGAAATCGAAAGGTGGGCGCGCCAACCCTGTGTTAAGACCACGACGACCACGAAGAAAGTATATCCTTTGAACTTTAACTAAGTTGTTGTACATATCGAGACCTCTTGCGAATCGAATCGATCCGGAGGCAAATTTATAATTTTCGTTCTGGACATTCGTCGAAACCGACGATTCCGTTGCACGGTTCTACTGTATGTGCAGTTTGTGGAGACGCTGCAATGTCGCGAACAGATCTTAAAATAACATGAGTTCCTGGCGTCTCTTCAGCGGCTGATCCGTGTCCGACTCGATCGTTATTAAATATTCCTCCCCTCTCGGTTTCCGAATTAGACACGTTTCTTGCGTACAGCTTCACAAGAACTTTTTCTCCCGTGTTTGTCTCGAGTTTTGCCAAAATTCTCTTCTTGTTTACTTGGACAATTTACGGTTTCTAACAAGTCTGCCGATACTTATTCTGTTACACGGACGATCGGAGAATAGAGAGCACGAAATGGAACAGAGTTTGCAGGATGCTCGATTGAAATATCGATTATTCAGAGAGGGACTTGCTTGGGAAAGAAAATATCGGCCCTTTTATTTCATTCCTCTCTTTCTTGACCGATCCAGGGTCTTGTTTGTTCGAATTCACGTCTCAACCCTTTCGCGACGGCGGAACGAGACATCAATACGCCACTAACGGATCGTCGTGCCATTGGTGCACACCATGAGTGCCTCGCGTTTTTGGGGCTCCCAGTGTGTCCGTGTATAATCTTAGAGGATTTCGTTGGAACAGCAGAGGACTTAAGGATGTATTGGATAAAGGGAATGTTGTCGAGGCCTTGTTCTGTATTTTAAAATAAATCTTCACTTCGAGTTGTCGAGGCGACGCGCTTACAATTAGTGGAATGCCGGATATAACCGGCGCTAGCCAGTGTGAAGCATTTAGCGGACGCCGGATATAACCGGCGCTAGTCGCGAAAGGGTTAAAGGGCGCTCTGGAAGGGCGCTAACGTACCAAGTATAGTTCTCCTTCGCGATTATTTGTCCACGGGAATTGTGAATCGATTCTCCGCGTTAACTTCGGTCCAACAAATACTCCGTTTTATCTCTGTTTTCCTTCTTTATTTCTCGACGCTTTCGTCTTCAACTTCCCACTGTCGTTTCTGCATAATCGTACACCTATCGTAGCGTTCCGCACAGCGTCAAGTCAAGTGGAAGAGAATGTCGTAATTTATAAGTCCAAACGAAATCTTATTCAACAGATGAATTATTGTACCGACAAGCACGATTCCTCCTACATTACAGATTTTTTCTAAATTTTCCTTTACAGTCACTTGTGCAATTGACACATGTTAATCTAAAATAGGATAGTAACATAGACGAATATGTTGGTAAATTGGCCTTGAGTCGATGGGCGCAACTTTTACTAAGACAAAAAGACAAGTTATCATTATCATTTCACAGATGATCAGTAGCTAATCTTAGTCCATAAACTTCTCTTATCCAACCTGTTCGGATAACAGTGGCAATTTCTGTCGCGTTACGTGCATACACCCCTTTTCTTCTTCTTCTTCCTCGTCCGATGCTACCTATCGTTTCACCAGCCCCCGTTTCTCGTCTTCTGTATCCGTTTAGTATGGTTCGTTCGCGTGTTCTATCGTGTTAGGAGGATCCCTCGAGGCAGTCGTCTCCCTGTCCGCGGAGAGGAACGGAGCGGTCCGCTCGGCCGGCTCCGGCTAGTGTCGTTCGCGGTCGAGCAGTGCTAAGAATACCGCGGCCAGCCATATTTGGCAATGAGACCGCGTGGCCACGCCGCACGTTGCCCGCGGGAACACGAAAGGGAGAGTCTCTCTTTTCGGGGGCAGAACCTGCACCGGTGTTTTCCCTTCGAGTCGGATACCTCGTCGATTTTTCAGGCAACCCTTTCATACGGTATCTTCGTTTTTTTGGAAATTTCAACTATCACATTTTTCCTTCGATTCGAGTATAGAGATGTCGTGCAAAATTTTGGTATCTTCGATATCTTCTTCCTTTGAGAATAATGTAACCGCTTCGACGTTCCCTCGATACCACTAAGAGTACACCTTTCCATCTGAGAGTTCTCGAGAGTACTTTGAAATTGTGTCCATCTTCATATAGAGATTTCGTGGAAATTTTGAAATCTGCGATATCTTCTTCCCTTGAGAATAATGTAACCGCTTCGACGTTCCCTCGATACCACTAAGAGTACACCTTTCCACCTGAGAGTTCTCGAGAGTACTTTGAAATTGTGTCCATCTTCATATAGAGATTTCGTGGAAATTTTGAAATTTTCGATATCTTCTTCCCTTGAGAATAATGTAACCGCTTCGACGTTCCCTCGATACCACTAAGAGTACACCTTTCCATCTGAGAGTTCTCGAGAGTACTCTGAAATTGTGTGTTCAACTCTCCGCCGGCACTCTCAGTAGCGTGTAAGCAGACCGATAAATGTCACTCTCGAGAGTAGAATAACTCGCGATAGTTTTACCGTCAAATGGTAAACGTACTCCGATAAAGAAATACCTTTCCATTCTTTTCTCTCTATATTTTCCCAATCGACGCTCACACTCTCTCGTTATTTCTCGATATTAATAACACTCTAACCCGATATAGCTACCTACCGAACTCCATACATCGTCTGAGATGATTACACGTTACGGAAAAAGCGCCTGGACGCCGATGGTTTTCGTTAAAACGACGACGAGGGGACAGGCCCGCCGGTCGCTTACACCGTTACAGGTTTATCGCGACGATACCGGCGCTTCAACGCCAATTAGGTGGTAATTAATTGATCGTCGGGAACAGCCAACGAGGTTATTAGGGTCACTGAGCGCTGGTCCACGTACGATACCGTGTACACGTTGCTGCCCTATCGTCTCCTCGTCGTTACGACGTCTCTTCGGAAAAGCTTCAGAAGAGCGATTCGCGTTTTCGAGCATCATCCACACGAGTTCGCTTAAGTTCAGTAACAAATGCCTCTTCTTTTTTTGTTTTTCCCCCGTTTGAACGTTCGATGCAACGCGGAAGGAAGGATTTTTCCAGTTCAGCAAATTCTGCGGATACAAGCTCCCTTCGTTCGATCAATTACCCGTGCAACATTCCGTTTGGTAATTGAACTTTCGAAAGGTGAAGTTTCGTATCGCTATAGATCGCAAGTTTTGCCCAAGAATTTCTAGAAGTGTATCGATCAATTTTCTATACCGTTCAAATCTATGGAAACGAAGTAAATTGCCATTGATCAATGCAACAGTAGAGGGAGTTCCCCTAACGCCGGACGCTTAAGGTTTTTCTTAAATAAATCTCTCTACCTGTGCACACGCGACTGAAACGCGTAGAAAACTTATTTTTCTTCCCTTTGTCTCCTTTAGGAGACACACAGAATAACGGCTCGGTAGCGTTTCAGTTGTTGCAGATATAATTAATGTTCGATATTAGGTGTTAAGGGAACTCCCCCAACTGTAGATCCATGAAAAATTGGTAGGTAAATTGGCGTGTAAGTTTGATACTTAATTTACTTTGAAAATTACTTCTTTCCTATTGAAATTCTCCATCCAATGTAGAATTTTCCTAACTCAGAAATAACGATCCAGCTGCAAACGCCTTATTTCCCTCATTTTCACGAATTCAAAAAATTCTACGTACCGATAAAAGAGGAATCTGTCCTTTTCTCAATGACAAATTCATCCAAATGTCTCTTATTCCGTAAGAATGAATGATTCACCACCAAACTGGACACCAGTCGAATTAACGACGGCCATATTTACGGGCAGAAAGAGTAGAGAAAGACAGAGAGCAGTAGGTTCGTGGTCCTGTCTGTTCAGCCACGACCCACGCGTTTACGTTTACGCTTGCGAAACGCGTACAATTGCACGTGCCTGCATTTTCGAATCGATCGATGCCTCGAAGCTCCTCCAGGCCGCGGTAGACCCGTTACATCCGGTTCGCCGACCGATTACATCTACGATCGAGTCGGTGTGTCGTTTAGAGGGGCATTAATCACGGGACTTGATCCTCCGCGGTTATTAGCTTTCCCTCTTGTCGCTTCCTTTCGCGTCGGCTAGCCCCTCAATGCTCCCCTTGTAGCTTGCTCTACGATTTTTCGGCCTGGTTTCCCACTCGCACACTCCACGCAAAACATTCGCCTTGGGGAATAGACGACGGTTTTCATGTTCACGCCGGAGCCAGCCAGTCCCCGATGCGTCGTCTTTCATCCTTTCGTTGATCCTTAATCAGTTCGTTCACTTTTTATCAACAATTTTTTCTTTTTTTAATTTCATTTCTCCTACTCGCGTATCTCCGTTGAAAATCTTTCGTCGATCTTCTTTACCAACACATGTGTAGGATTTTTTATTCGCTCTTCTGTAAAGTTACCTGTACAGAGTGTTTTTCAGTAGGTAAGTGGGAAGTTCGAGGTGTAAGTATATGGTAAAAGTTGATCGAGCTTACCTTTCGAAAGTTCAGAATTTTGCAATCTGCAATACGTGAACGTCTCTCGATCGCTGTTTCGTCGAATGGAATTTTTGATTACAGAAAGAAGGAACTTTTGCTGTATCGTGAACGTTTCCAATCGGAAATCGGAAAAGAAAAACACTTTTCCGAAAGGCAGAACAGAAGGAGTGTTGTTTAATTTTTAAACGACGAAGCGAGTTATGAGGCGTACTGTGCGTTGCGTAAGTAATTAATATGCATTCGGTATTCGAAGGGTCAAGTGATTCTTCTGTAATGAATTACAAAGACGTTACCATTTTTGTTTCTTCTTTCTGTTTCGTTTCGGTGTCACCGTTAGTAACAACGTAGGCAACAAGAACGAGCAGATTTTTTTCCGTTTCAGTGACAGTGAGAGGTGGCCACGGCGGCGACACCGCGCATAAATCGCGCCACCTGATACATGCATAATGCGTCTCATTCATAAACACGAGCCCACCTATCGGTGAGGGCAAACGGAGGCCGCGTTTCCGTAATTCGAACGTTCGTATTCGTCGACGTGGTCCGCGCGACCGCGATAATTTCTGTCCCACTTCGTCAATTAGATTCCACGGAAAATTCCTCCCCGACTAGTTTTCATTTCGCGTGTCGTTTCGCCATTTCGACGCCCCAGTTCACCTCTGCGGACACTTTTCTGCAAAATTTCTTCCTCGAGATCGTCCTCTCCTCGTCACCGCCGTCTATCTACATTAGTGTATTGCGATATTTCAGATATCAAGCTGTTAAAATCGCGATTTCAGTCGACGAAATTTTACCTAGCTTATCCCTCGTGAAACTTGAAATATCATTTTGCAAAGAATTTTTTCGAGAAACAGAAAAGCTTCGCCGTTTTTTAAACATTGCGGTTTCTTCGTCCATTCCTCTTCGATCTTTGACAGACAACTTTCTAGCAAAATCTCCTCGGAATTCCTCAGAGCCTTCGACGTACGTCCAAATGAAAGAAAGAATCAATCCCTTTAATATTCTGCTCGTCGATCGAAAAGGTATCTACTCCACGTTGGACCCACCCTTCGACAAAATTTCCAACGAAATTCCAACAATTTCCTTCGATCTTACTCTAAATAAAAAGAAAAAGGAAAAAAGAAGGAATCAATCCCTCTGCTTAATATTCCATTGATCTCGAGAACTCGATCAGTCAATCAGTCCACTCAGATCGCTGTTCGATGCAAGATCTCCCCTGGCAGCGGGATCAGAAATCTCGTTTTCCGCTGAATCCAAGCTGGTCCCTCGCATCCGGGCCGAAGTTGCAAATAGAGATTCTCGGAAATGCTAATAAAACATCCTATGGCATCGCTCCACGCTAGTGGCTAGACGCGAGGCACCAGGGTGTCTATTTGCGCCGTTGCCCCCTTCAATTTGCCAGCTCTCCTTTTTTTCTCTCTCTCTTCTTCTCTCGCTACTACTCTGCCTACTGGTCCGGTACTCGCGAGCACTTTCAATGGCCCAGCTAAAAAGCCCTTTTCATCCAACCGGCTTAGATCCACGTGACCGTGAACACGCGCGAGATTAGACGACCTGTGCGCTTCTCTTCGCGTTCTTTTTTTTCTTTCTCTTCCCGAGCCTCGTTAACTCGGAGACGACTCGGTCTAGCCTGAAAAATGCCACCTTTTCTACCAATTTTTCTAACGACTCTCGCGATGGAACGTGTTTAGCCTGTTTACACCTGGCTGGATCCAACAAATTTCTTTTCGTCCATTATGCGTACCCCTTTCGAACAAATTTCCTTACGTCGAGTTAGAATAGGAATAGAACGTCTCGTACTTCGTTTTACTAGTTTCGACAATTTTCACCATTCAACGGTAACGTCTAATTTCATTCGCTTCAACCCTTTCGCAATTGGTGGTACACGTACGTTCGATATAAAAATTCAGCCGAGTTTAGCGTTCGTTACCGATACGATGACCGATAGGTAGAAAGTGTTAAAATTCGAGACGTAGCCTAATCTTAGCGATCGAGATGACGACTCATCGACATATTTCTGACAAGAAATTTCATCGATCGATTACACCGGATAAAATATTTCAAAGAAAAAAGGACGAACGATTGGAAAGTTTCGATCCTCAGAGATCGATCATCTGGTTCACAGACTCCTCTCTCGTTTATCCGTGAGGAAACGTTGCACTCGCGTGTTTTAAACGCGTTTAGGCGAGGCCAGATATCCCACGTGAGGCTCCTCGGGCGATTTCTATTTTTCTTTTTTAACGACTCGTTGGACCGTCGTGGAGAGGTGGCGGATGATAAACGACGTAAAAAGAGCTGGTTTTCAGGCATCAAAAAGCCGACATACGCACACACTCACACCCACGTGGGATTAATTAATGGTCCGCGCGACCTCGTTGCCTCCCAATTAGGCGAACTAGGAAGAGGTGTTGTCCACTCTCCTTGGTTATTCGGCATTTTTCGAATATTCCAACCTACGCGGAATATCGATAAGCCTTTATAGAATATTCCATTTAGAAAAGAGAGACCAGGGAACGACCAGTTTTAGATTAGAGTGGTGTTCTTTCATGATTTAGTGGAATTCCCTGGTGAGTGCACTTCACAGTTTATCGGTGAACTTGCTTAGGCACGCGGAGAATGCTTCCTTGATAATTTTCGAAGAAATCTACACGGTCCTATGTAAACCAGATAACCAGAAATTACGTATTTATTTGTCGTACTTAAGATTTATTTAACGAAGATACCGTAACAGATAAGTTGCGTACTTGAATCAACGAAATGGCGCAAGTGGGGCGAGAAAAGTCTACATTTCTCTCTTCTTCTTTTCTCCCCATTTTTTACATTTTTACTTCGTTCTGCGTTTCAACGAGTTCGTCAACAAGAAACGTCGTATTCTTCGAATAAAATATATTACAAATATTGTAGGAAATCTTCCGTATCTCGAATAAAGAAATTACATTCGCACGTATCGTTTTATTTTCCACCTAAACCAATCTTAATCGAATCCTCGAACGAACAAAGAGCTTCGTTCTTCCATAGGAAATTTTCGATAAAGTAAAAGAATAAATAAACATCGTGAAAATTGTAGAAAAAGGAAGAATCGCGCGTAGGAAGTTTCTTTTCTTATTGGAGAGTCGAGATCATGCTACGCCTCTCGAACTTGCAAATGGGGATCTTCGAATCCTGTTGCGTTCGATTTTTTCACCGCTTTCACCCGAGGCGATGCGACCAAGTGTAATCGAAGTAGGTCCACGGGTATCGTTTGTTCTTTTCCTCGTTCGAGCAGCAATTAGCGGATGATTAGACGGTGCAGTATGTAGGTTAGGCGATCGCGAGGATGTCAGCCGCGGAAAACAACGAGTTGTACGCGCTTTCTTCTACTGCGTCGCGTGTTGCCGTGATATACGACGCAAGAATGATGATATATGGCGCGGCCCGAAAATTAGAAACGCGAATAGAAACGTGGAAACGGAAGGCTCAGGCGAATGACAGGTTTTCGTGATTATTCTCCCTCTTGGAATTTCTTTCGTACATACGTGTATCTCTCTCGTTCGATTTTTGCGGCGCCTTTGATTCGAAGAAACCAAAATTGAGCAGGAAAAGCGGGCCATATTCCGCGAAACGTTGGAAGAATTGTCGAGAAATTTAGGTCATTTCGAGAATTAATCTCGTTCCTAGATTGGCTAATCTATAATTGAAAATTAGTTCATCCTAGGCGAACTGGATAATTCGCGTCCAAGTCTAATTCTTTCACCTTTCAAGCTTCCAAAAAATCTACAAAATTTCCGGAATACTCGTCAAAGTCTCTGCTACATCGCACAATTGTTCGTCAGGTGAAACGTTTCAAAACCCTTCTCGATAAAAATGAAAATTCGCTTCGAAGAGACGCCGTAGTCGAAATATCATTCGGATCGTCGAAGCATCCAGACCAAGTATATCTCTCTCTCTCTTTCTATCTTCGGTGAAAATTAAGCGTAGTGTACTATTAATACATTGTTTTTTTTCCCACTCGATGACCCTTAGCCAGATAAGAATCCCTGGCTCGCATCTCGCGGGTCACGATTCGCGAATTACATAAGGCGATCGCCGTTGCGTCACTGACAGGATAAGCTTCGACTTCTCGGTATTATTGAAACGCGGAGGACGCGATACCCCGGCGCGGAGAGTGTAAGAAGATGAGAAAAACGAAGAAGAAAGAGGCTTCGCGTGCCGGGAACTGATTAATCCGCTGAAATCGAGAAGCTACACTCGTTGTTGCTACGTGTGAATATGTACTTAAGAAGGCATCGTGTAAGCGAAACTGGAGACTCGAGTGTTGGAGAAACGAGCGTTCCTCTGAAGTGACCTGTAACGAGAAAATTCCTCGCGTTTCCCAATCGACCAAATTCTATCGGAAGAACAGCAAGGAAAGGAAGAAAAAAGGACGGTCGACAGAGGCAGTTCCTTATTGGAAAGGAAGTGAAAACTTCGCAACATTTAATTCTCTGTGTAAACATCGTAGCAATATCCTCGTTGATTTTATTACATGATAAATAGCCAAGCCATTAACTCCTATTAACTGCTCGAGGCGAGGAAGTGAAAGCTCGATTCCCATTAATTTCTTCCTAACATTCTTACGATCCGAAGTATCGATTTCTCGATGAAGGAAAGTGAAGTGTTTCTTTTTCCTCTGTTTTTCCTCGAGGAAATTCAATCGCTTATTTTCATACCAAAAACGGAATCTTTCGCAATCAGAAATGTCCTCCCTTTTTTCCCTTCAATTCCCTTTCCTTCAATTATCGCGAGAAAAGAATTTCGAAGTGTATATTCCGTTTGAAATTTGTCTCTGATATTCGACGAATAAATGCGAGGGAAAGTGTGTTTCAAAGAGGATAAAATTAGCGGACAGTTGGGAAGGAGACAGAGATATTTTCATTATTACAGAAGAACAGCACGCGTATCTCTCCGGCACTTAGAACGCGGAACGAGGAAGCGGAATCGGTAGCGGAACGTCGCGGTCGTGTAGAAAGAAAATAGCGGGGAGGGTTAACGAGTTCCAGGAGAAACCTGGTGCGGTCTTGAAATCCCCCGGGGAGTAATAATAACGGGCGGGCAAGTAGATCGCGAGGTCAGGGCATTTGCTTCGATTAATAGCGGATTAGCCGGCTAACTCTGTCCGGCAACAAGAGCAGCTGGTCATGAACGACGACGAGGTTGCCAGGACGGAATGAGAATAGACGAGTGAAGCTGAATGTGTCTCTGTCTCGAGGAACCGCGTACCAAAGGGAGAGAGAGAATTAAAAAAGGAAAGAAAAGGAAAGAATATACGGAAGAAAGGACGGGAGAAAAATGAGGAAAAGCGGAAAAAGAAGGAGGAAGAAGAAAAAGAAGAAGAGTTGAAAGGGAAGGGAGAGAGGTTTTTTTGAAGAGGGAAAAGAACGTGTGCGAGAGGCGGATGGAAAAGAAAGGAGAAAGAATAATGTCGAGCCGCTTCTGGCGTCCAGAAATATATTTGGCTCGAGCTGTTCTTCCGTTCGCAACGCGCGACCGCTGTCGGAAAACTCAAAGCGCCTTCACCGTTCGTGGAATAATTAAATCGACTCGAGGAACCCTCTAGGGAATGGCAAAAGGGCCGTCACGACTCGCATCGTCGTACAGAACGCGCAAAATTTCAACCATCTCCTCCACTTTCCCTTCTCTTCTCCTTCTTCGCGAGATCCATGCCGGGTAAAAACGATTTTCTCGCCGCGTTACAATGGGACACAATTTACATGGTTGTTCGACGAATGCAACAAATCAACGATACACTGCTTGTTTCTTGGAACGATTTTAGCATGTGTTCACAGTAATATGGTACCTGTGGACTTCGTAGTTCTCTGTCTACCGGGAATGATTACAGTGATGGGTGGTAATGCAAGGTAGCCACGGTGGTCATTACGATCTCTAAATTATACGTTGTTAGAAGAGTTTTTTGTTCATTGTTGCTTGCGATCGGGGAAGAACGATGACTTAATCGAGCTTTTCCTTTTCTTCACTCGAGGCAGGTACACACGTGTTCTTGAGGGAATTCTCAAGAGTTACAAGTAGGAATTAACCTAATTCATCGTGGTTCGAGGTGGTCTTCGCGAAAGGACGCGTGGAAAGATTGGAAAGGTTAGGATCGGTATGCGATGAGAAAAGGAACGCGCGAATTCTGAAATACTCTCCGTAGACGAGCTAGCGAAGTTTTCGTGAAATCGAGGAGGTACATATGAAAATTTTCCAGTCGAGAATTTTTCGCACGGAAAGAAAGTTTCTCCATATGAAAATCGACGGTACGTCTGGTCGGGTCACCGTAGACACAGGATCCTCCCTCCTCGTCGTCATAATTCAGCCATTTCGCCTAATCGTCACGTGGGAGTGAGAGTCGTCGGAGAGAGGACGATTCATTGAAATTACGGTCACAGGGGAGAGAGAGGACAGAGTGACGTGTATACACAGAAAGTGAGACACGTAGAGTCGCGAATTAAATCTCATCATCGTCGAGGAAGAGAAGAAAGGGGAGGGGGAGGAGGATGGTACAGCTTGACCCAGTGACACGAGCATCGGGCCTGTACCTTGATTCAAGCGTCGAACAAAAAAAAATAGCAGACAATAGGAAATTTCAATGACCTCGAAAGGTGTTGATCTCTCTTGGGGTGGTCCTCTTTCGCGCCAAGAGAAATTCTCCAACGCCTTTAACCCTTCCCTTCCTCGTCCACCTCTTTCTACCTCCCTTTCTTCTTTCACAATGACGAATCGTAGGTTTCGGAGGTTCGAAATCTGGCTAATTACCACGGACATCGAACCGTGCTGCGAATTATTCACGAATTACAGCCTGAGTTACGACTCGGTCGGAGCGTCGCGTATTCTCACGTTGATTTACGTAAGTAGCGTAAATTGCGTCGGCCCCGGCACGCGTTGTACGGCGCGCACGCTTACTCGAACAATGAAACGTCCGATGGTCCGTTCTGCGTGAAATCGACCGGTGTTGTACACGTGCGTTTGATGAATTAACACCTATTGGTTTCGGCACATTAACGATTCTCTGCTCTCCGGAGCGTAGACGACCGTAGAGTGCGATCCAGGTGAATTGTGGAACAGGTACAGTGTTTACTTCCTTTTTTCGTCGAATTTGCCGATCGCTTCGCGGGGAAATTTCAGGTCATCCGATAAGTCGGTGTCGAAAGTGAAAGATATTTGGAAGTTTTGTAACGGAACGAGGAAGGTTTGATACATCGATGTAAAATTCTACTGTACACGTTAAACGTATTCACCGGTATCTTCTGTTATCCTTCGCCATCTTCGAAGCAATTCCAGCTAGGGAAAGTGCTTCGTCGTCCTGTGCAATAAATTCCTCGATCAATACTGTTTCCAAACAGCTATAGGATCAAAAGTTTTATACCTATCGTTTCACCTAGTTCGAGAAACTTCCAGTACAGCACACCCTTTGTCTCTCACCAAATGTTAGACGTCTTCGATGCTATCTCGATCGATCTTCGAGCTTCTGATAAATCCAGCCGGATCTTCGATATTTCTAAACGCGAAAGAACAGCGGTGAAACTCGTGGAATTAACAGGTTCGTAGTTAAGTTTCCTACTAGGGCTGCAAAACTTGGAATAATTCCAATAATTCTAATATACACCGAATATTTAGATTTTCGCAGCCTTCAGTCCCTCCTGTTACACACTTTCAACCCTTCGCGGACGGAGGACTGCGTACCATATTAAAATACTGATTATTTCTGAACACGTAACTAGGTCACTATTCCAATTTTTTTCAAGTGAAATAATTTCAAAATTTCATTTCCACTAAATATAACTAAGCGAACTATTTTCATTGCTCAAAAATATACGAGTTACCGGTTGTACGTTTTTACTGTTCTATGAACGCGCACACTTGTCTATCGTCCTAAAATGGTTAACCAATTCTAGGAGATCGAAGGTTCCACCTAACTTCAAGATCCGCGAACGACTCTCAGAACTCTAATTCACGCGAGGAGAGTAGCTTTCCCTTAAATCTAACGAACGTGTACAAGACGTCGAAACACTCTATTCTTTATCGCGCCGATCTAGTACAATCCTCGTCTAACTTTCTCGAATCGAACGATGTACACCTGCCTAAAATAACCGGGCCAGTGACGCCTGTGGAAAGCGTATCGCGATCGCATGCCGAAGGCCAATATCTCATGCCAATCAGGATCGCGTATTGGATACCTTCCAGCCCGAAATAAGCCGGGTATTGTCTGTATGAAAAATTGATCCCCATCGTTTATACATGTATACATATCATTTCTTTTCTGTCCTCTGTATTTAGAAGAGTTTGTCAATTAGAATCGGATATTTCCCGCGGGTTACGTAACCAGCTCTATTGTATAATATTGTACGATGTAAGTTGGTAATGTGGATCGTTATACAGTTCAGATATCGACTAGCTTAGCCGAGGGGACAGTGTTTGTCGCTTTAAAGTCCACTTTTCTGTCGTGCCGCGGCTCAGTCGGTGTCGCGCGATCGAGCGACGCGTCTCGTCCGTGCACACACGCGTTTTATTCCACGTCCAATCGCGTTATTTCGTTCGTCAACTTTCATCCTACACCTTGTTTCTTTCTTTTTCGTGTTTTTCGTTTGTTCGATGTAACCCAATTTTGGGATTGTCTGTTCGCCGAATCCGACGAGGAGGATTGCGGGAATTAGAAATAACGAGATAAGAGAGGAGGAATCGAAGATCTAGAATTCGGTGAGTTGGAATTTCGAAGAGAATTGAAGTAAACCTTAACGCGGTTAAAGGGGAATAGTTTGTTCTACAAATTTTCCTCACCTTGTGTGCGTTCTCTCTCTCTCTCTGGCTGGTCGTCGTATATATGTTTGCAGAGTGGATTTTAGAAAAGTGGACGGTAGTACCTCGACCGACTTTATTTTTAACCCTTTGAAAGCGCGAGGTTGAATGAGAGAGGAGCCGCGTCACGTAGCAGAGATATTTTATTATATCTGAATGGAGGAAGTGTTCGTGCTTGAGGGAAGAGAGAGGATATCGCGATGAAAAGGAGGATCACGTTTGGCCTCTTTGTGTTTCGGTTCATTTGCTGATTAATTTCGTCTTGTAATTCCTCTCTCTCTCTCTCTCTCGATCGATCAACTCAATTCTCGTTCAATTATCTCCAAACTCTTTTCGATCCATTTTTTTTTTATTTTTCTCGTTCGTATCGCTTTTCCGATTCGACCCGAGAAACTCGACCAATTCACCAGAGATCGAACATCGGCGGGTTAATTTTAGACAGGGCGGAACAGATAGAAAGAAGGATTGTACGATGTAAATATGGCGAGTCTCTGGATTCGACAGAGGCCGATTCACAGGTTCATGCTCCGAATACGCGGGTTCAATTTCGCGTACGGGAGAATCCGCGGCCAGAAATACATCGGACCGTAAGTCAGCCGGTATCTCGTTGGCGGCGATCAACTCTGTTCGAGTCGGCCAACGTGTCAGACACCTTTCCTACAATAGCATCGAACTCGATGTGAAATTTATGGATCGTGAAATAATCGTTTCAGCGTCGATTCGAATTTCAGAATGTTGCCGCCGCGCAACTCGAAACTAACCACTTTTCCCGGTCTTCTCGTCCGCGGAACTGCTGAGAGAGAATTGAACGAAAGTTTCTGCGGTCGATGAGACAATTTCTTTCAGAGAAAATTCGCAATTTAATGAACGAGAGAAGAACAACAGTTCGATGAGTAGAAATACAACAGCCTCGCGCCCTTGTATATTATCCTAATTGGTCTTTAATTACGAAAATAGCGTCGTTGATATTTTCAATTTTTTCATCGAGATCAGACACTGTTTCGAACGAAACAACAGCGAAGCTACAATTGTTATTTTAGTTGATGCTGTAAAGACACTTGTTCCAAAGATGTATGCAAAGTTTCAAGTGAATCGATTCATAACTTCGAGTTATCCACAGTGTCAGGTCGGAAGATGTGTTTCTTAGAAAAGCCAGTTTAAATTCCCGCCCGCGCTGTTTATACTTGCGTAACTTTTGCAATTTTATGAATTGCCGACGAATAGTATTTTAGCTGCTCACACCAGACACTAGAAGCTACCGAATTTCATTGAAGAGAAAAAGGGAACGTTTCTCGATTTCTTGTACCGTCAAATCGAGATCAAACCTTCTGAAGAAGCTTTGACGCGTCGCAAGAGATTCACATTGAAATTCAAGCCTTCGAACGTCTAATTCGAAGAGTGGAAATTACTCGAACACCATATTTACTCGTCACAATCATAGTCAATCATCGCCTCCTAGATCCTGTGTTCGCACGATCGCATCACGTCTAATATTACAGGACGAACCGAAATAAACTTTGCTCGAGTGCACACTGCTAGCATTCGCGTGCCTATCGTTTCCACCGCACTTACACAAAACCCGAGTACACTTTGATCCGCGTATGCAAAAGTGGACCGCGTTTACGTGCCTGTTTGCACGCGACACGTCACGCTTATTTGCAAAACGTTCGGTTCGATCGATCATCGGTGCCGTTCCTTGATATTGCGTTCCGTTATCGAACCCTATCGATCTGCGACAGTAAGATCACCCGTTGTTTCGATGGAAACGGAACGAAGTGTATTACGGGGAATCTTATCGTTCCACTTCCGTCCCATTCTTGATTAACGAGTAGCGAGACAATTACAGACGGAGGGAAAGATGGATTTTCAAGGGGAAAACGCGTGCTCTAGGTGAATTAGAAGTGACGAGAAAAGTGTGTTGTATATATCGCGGAGTTTTTTGAAGGAAGTCGAGAAACTGTTTCTTACGGTGTATTGTCAATAGTGATAGATCGAGTGGGCACTGTTTAGAAGAAAAAGGCTTATTAGCGGAAGTGATTAGCTTGTTTTAAGCTGGGAAGCGATCAATCAAACCTTACGTTCCTTTCACTGGTTACAGCTCGAGCATATATTTTTCTCTTTAATCAGAAACTGATTATAGATGTTCGAAGACGTTCTCTCCTGTCACACGGTGTTATTTCAACGATATTTTAAGACGACCAAGAGTACAGGGAACTTTTAAGCGGTCTATCGAGGGAAGACTTTGAACGTCACTAGGAACTCGGAAACACGTCGAAGGTGTCGATCCATCGAAAAGTTCGCCTGGGTAAATTCGAAGCTGTTCCTTCGCTCTCTTCTTGTACACTTTGTGTCGATAATCGTATTCAACGTGCCCCCCTTTTTCATCCGTTTCTTGATGGAACCCGACGACAAGCGGGAAGTGTTGCAGCGTCGAACTGCCAGTTAGAGATAATTTCGTGGAAAAAAGGATGTTCTAACCGGTGATAATTAATATTCGAGCAATTTTTAGCTTATTCTCCTTGAGAGAGAAATACTCTTGTGAAATTTTCTATCGAAGAATATACTTCTTTTCTGTTTTTCTTCTTATTTCTCAAGTCTCAAAGAGCTCCGTTCCCCGATCTCCATTCCCCATATTTCTCTTCACGAGGTTAATAAAGAATTTAATATACCGCCAGAGAAGCAAGATGGAAGACGAAGGTCGTTAAGGTCTAAAAACTTCTTCGCATCGCGACGAATTCTTCAAGGAAGATTCCGCGAAGCCGCGAGAGAGAAGGCCTGTGCGACTTTTCGACCGGCTATTTCTAGACCCGAAACGCAATCTCTCATGGTGCTCGTTTTACATATTATCGCGATTCCATCTGCGTGCACGGGGGCTGTTCGCTCTCGTTTGACCGCCAGAACCGGAGGATCGTGCAGCCTTGGAATTAAGTAAACGCCGACCGTCGTTCGCGTAACCACGGTAATTTCTCTCCTTTGCATACGCGCGATAGGGGAGTTTTATGGAGATTCTCTGTGTTTCTTCCTTACGCAATTTTAAACTTTCGATACTGAAACACTGTCTCACGTGGCCCAAATGGCGATTTTGCATTTCATCAAATTTTCTTGATCATTAAATCGCATAATTCCGATTTTCGTTCGCTTAACCCACGGTAATATCTCTCTTTCAACGCTTTAGTGTCTTTTCCTTTTTCCTTACGCAATTTTAAACTTTCGATACTGAAACACTGTCTCACGTGGCCCAAATGGCGATTTTGCATTTCATCAAATTTTCTCGATCATTAAATTGCATAATTCCGATTTTCGTTCGCTTAACCCACGGTAATATCTCTCTACAAACGCTTTAGTGTCTTTTCCATATTTAACAGTAACGTTTCAATGCTGCAAAACTTCAAATAATCGGACTCTTCGAATATTCGAATTTTCGTAACAGCCTCAAGTGAAACCTCTGGTCCCACACTCCCAAAACGTCCACTTCGAAATCGACGAACTCCTTCTCCCAAATGTAACACGGTTCCGTCGCTTTTCGTCAAGGTTCGTCGAAGCCACGAGGCGTCTCTATATTTTCCTTCTCTCGTATCGATACAAGAATCGACGGACCGTCGTGTCGGCGAAAAAACACACGCTCATCCTTGAAATGGATTTTCTTCGTTCCCCCCTTTGCTCTTTGCATTAAGAAACTATTTATAACGACACCCTTCCCAACCTCGGATTGTGAAACTGTCTCGAGCTAATTTCCATCGCGATGCTCGACACGGAGGATCGGTATTCTTTCCATCACGGTGTCTGCCCCACTTTCCTCGATGATAAGCAAATTAAGAGGTTTACGCGAAGTGCATCGATGCACACGACGATCTTCAACTTGTACGAGATCGCGGTTTTAATTAAGATTCTCTGAAACAGGGCCGATTTCCACGAAATCTTGCGCGTTGCTCAGTGTTAAAACATCGAGAAACTCTTTGGAAGAGTAGAGCGCCGAAGGGAAAATATTATGTTGGATCTTAACTCTGTCCGAATAGAGGAAGAAAGCGGCAAGATTATTACGCGTACGATTTCATATTGTTCATGTTAATGAACAATTAACATACCACGAAGGCTTATCCAACGTGCTCTTAACACATCTTATACGCTCTATATTGCAACAGTTACAAAATAAACCTCGTTTAACCAGGATTTTCCAAAAGAGGAAGGAGAAGGAAAAAGTAGCATGATAATCACGTACTCAAGTGAATTCCTATTATACATGTTAATCGATATTAACATAATCCAAAGGTTTACTGGTTCTAACATGGCGCACCTTGCACGCTGTATTCGTAAATATCGAGAAGTCCATGGTTTTCCAAGCTTGAACCGAGAAAGAATCGTATGCAATAGATGTACAAAAATAATTTCGTTAACATATTCCAAGGATTTATCTAATTTCTTACCGTATTCGCTACACTTCGTGTTAAAATATATAATTTCCTTCATCCCAAATACTCCAAGGACTCGTCCATTTCCTACCATATTCGCTACACTCCAGAATTACGTTAAAAAATATATTTTTAAAATCTCCTTCGTTCGAAACATATTCCAAGGATTTATCTTGCCATATTCGCTACAATTCGAGTTGAAAAATATAATTTCCTTTATCCCAAATACTCCAAGGACTCGCCCATTTCCTACCATATTCGCTACACTCCAGAATTACGTTAAAAAATATATTTTTAAAATCTCCTTCGTTCGAAACATATTCCAAACATTTATCTTACCATATTCGCTAAAAAATGTCCTTTATCCCAAATTCTCCAAGGGCTCCTCTGTTTCCAAAATTACGTTAAAAGCTATATTTGTCGAATTACAATCTCCTTCGTCCGAGTGTTTCTCCATCTCCTACTATCCTCGATCCACTTTCACGCGACGAAAAATACGATCGAACCAGCACTGTTTCTCTAATGCACGTTGTAAAATAGATCGGAGAAGCAACGAAAAAGGCAAGAATTATCGCGTACACGCGGAAACATGGGTTTGCGTGTAGCCGGTGGTTCCGATCACAGGATTGACACCGTTTACGGCGTATTGATATTGGCTCGGTCGCTATTTTTAGTGGGCCGTATCGTATTCTAACGATGCAAACCGCAAACGTGACCGAGTTATGCGACGCGGGAGAACGCTACGCGTAGAAACAAGCGCCGCTACGTGACAAACACTCCGCTCATTACTGATACACTCGATGCGCGCGGCCTTATCACTTCTCTATCGATAATCGTCGGACAAGAAAAGCGTTCAGCTGTCCGTCGATTATCCGATCCTCACCTGGATCCGTTCCAGGAACACGCGAGTTCGACGTTCCACGTGAAATTCGTTGGGTAAACTAAACTCCGTTATCGGCCCACTATCTCTCTCTCTCTCTCTCTCTCTCCTTCTCTCTTCCTCACGTTGAATATCGAATTGGAAATTCTGTGGCGGCGTGCATCTGAAGGCTGGCTATTACACTGCTATCGGCTCTGTTAAACGAATTATAAAACGATCCTCTAAGGGTGGTGCTGCAAGCCATCGTTTCACATTATTCGGCAAAGTTAGTGCTACCTTTTTGTCACTTCCGGAAAAATTGGCTCATTTGGCGGAGATGCTGTTGGAGCAGGTAACAATTATACGAAAATATTTATTTATTTACACGGGTGTGTACGAACGTTACGTTGTATCAGGTACGACCATAAAATTGATATATTCTTATTTTCTCTATTTCTCAATTCACTCGAGTGTGTTGATGATAAGATCGATATATTGTTATTTGCATTATTTATTTTTCTACCGTAGACTTTTCTCTGCTTCTTTCACCTGTGTTTTCACTTTCCATGTGATTTTTTAGCTCACGTCACTCGGCTGACTTACCGTTGTTCATCGTTGTCGCACGAGTCACTCTGGCTAATCAGTCCGAGTGTCGGTGTTTTATCAACAGAACGTTGGAAATATTGCAACAATATCACCGGCAACATCTGTTCTGTTACACGCAAAAAGCTCCGGTCCTCTGGGATTCTCATCCTCGTCTAATCGAAAGGGTTAAAGAGGCTATCTTTTCTACGAACACCACTCGTTTCGAACGGTGTTAGAAAAGTGATAAAATGGATCGAGTAGGTGTTGCCCGTTATCAGTCAGTCGAAGTGATTCATAGATCGTACAGAATAGCAAGGCTGTTGTACACAGGTTGTTGATTCACGTTCGCGAAACACGGTGGGCAGCAAGTTGGAAACCAGGTCGAGGGAAATATACTTTATTTTTATTGAGCCGCTCTGCTCATGGAAGCCACGCCACGCCGCGCGTTAGAGAACGTATGCTCACACCAGCGTGTTGCTTTCGAAACGCATTAGACAATCTGATGTGTAAAAATATTCGGTTCGAAGGTTACGTCGTATTCCCTGTAGAGAATTTATGCGTTTGTCGTGTCACGATCGTGTGTATTCGGTGATATTGAAAATTCAGCGACGAAAGGGGGAGTTGCGCGATATGAAAACGAGCCTAGATTCCCACGGCGGGAAAAAGAAGAAAGGAAAAGTCGTGTAAAGTGTTCGACGTCTAAAAATATACGACGAATATTTCAGCGAGCACTGACATCAAGGATCCTCGAAAAGCCTCGAGATGCTCTTCTAAACTCGCCTAGCCGTACACCACGTAACTCTCGGCGACGCGTTACGACGAAGTTGAAGATCGAGGAGCGGTTGTCGTAGATCAGAAACTTCTGACAGAAACGGCGACCGGTCCGTTAATTTCGCTTGGCATATAAACAAGCGAACGAAAGAGGGACGGACGCGCCAGATACGCCATATTTAAAATGGTCTAAAAAAAGCAACTGATTATTACGACGATGATTTACATAACGGTGTAGAAACGAACCTGGCAATCTTTCGCTATCACCGTGCTGCTGGTTGCTGCACACAAACACTTATCTCTTCGTATATATGACGTTATCAAACAGGTAGATCTAATCTATATTGCAATCTAAACGAGCCCGGAGTAAGGAGATTGAAAATCTGTGTATGTGTGCACGTTGGGAAAGTAGTGGTAAAAGGAGAGGATTGAAAGTAAGAGAATTGAACACAGGCTGTAGAAAAGGAGAGGAGGATTTGAAGTAAAAGTATAGAAAATTAGAAGAAGCGAGTGTGTATTCTCGCGGAGTTTCCAACGTAAGGAGACACTGTTGGAATATGGTAGAAATCTTGGAAGAATCATCGTCGACGAAGTTGCCAAACGCTTACGGTCTACGGATTGGAGACAAAGAAAGTTTCGCTCGAGGAATACAAATTTCTTTGATGGATAGAAGGGGAGTGAGAGAGAAAGAGGGAAAACGTGAGGAACGTGAAACGTGCGCGGCTTCCAGCGATTCGAGCACAATCGAAGCCGTGCACGCACTCCTGGTCACGGCCCGTACGCACGCATTTGCATACGCGTAGCAATGCGGGGTGAAAGTACCGATACCTTGTCGCGTTCTCGCTTTGAACAAAGAGTATCGGACAGTTCTTGTTATTCTTGTCGATTTCAGATACTTTTCTTCCTATGAGTTTCCGTGGAAATTACAGGTCGACGTTTCTCACGATTTTTCACAGATCCTGGAGTTCGTTCCTCGCATCGAACACGAGCCTGACTCGTGGTACAGATTCTGGCGAAGGTGCGACGAAAACAGTTATATCAGTAAGGAAGATTAACTTTAACTCTAAATTTAATTTTACTTTAATACATAGAAATCGTAAAAAGTTAACGATCGAACGAAACCTTTAAGGACGATTGCAGTCAAATCAAATTTCCACGAGTCGCTGCGAATTTATTGTGAAAAGGATTTGTAAAGAATTGCTAAAGAGTCCTGCGCTAGTTGTAACAATAGCGTTATGGAAGAAAATTTCTTAAAATACTAAAAGAGAACGAAACGCGTTAAGTACCCGTAAAAAAGTTCTCGTCCTCAAAGGGTTAATACCTCCGAAAGATTCGTCTGGCAATAAAGTCGAGCCTCGGCTTCGATTTATAAGCTTCAGGCTTACCAAACTCGCGACTCAGATAGTAGTTCAATATTGTCGTTAGATAATCGTTATTTCTACTGTCACTCTTATCAGAAAACAAAACGAACCGGAGAACCAAGCGTAGACGCAGATGCTAAAGTGCATCGTGTTTAATTGCGTGCACCGCGGTCGCGGACAAAGACGCGAGATTTATAAATCTCGCGACCCTCTCGATCATCACGTCCAAAAATACTCCGTCACCTCACAGATAAATACTAATTTATATTTATCTTCTTTCAGATCGCTCTGGCCCTGCTACGCGCGCGAAAGAACGCGAGGATGTAGCCGCGCGCGTGACCATCAAGAATCAAATGCCATCACAACTGATGACAGTGGACATGCTTGATCTATAATTAACCCACGCTATACAACCAAAAACCTCACCTTCTAACCTCCGCGAAGAAACAAGAGAAAAAGACAAGAAGAAGAAAAGGATACAGACAAATCAACCAAAGAACAATCTAATACCAAGAAGAAGAAGAAAAACACAGCGAAAGATGGGGGGACAAGCAGAGGGAGCAAGGATCGCTTGGTCAGTGGCTCGACTTCCGTCGTGGCCGTGGAGAACGAGATTCCTGGGCCAGCTGGCCTGAGATATGCCAGCGTCAACAGGCTCTGTGATCACTGAAACCACCTCATCCTCGTCGTCCTCGTCGTCGTCCGCAACAGCAGTAGCAACATCTTCATCTTCATCTTCGTCGTCATCGATCTTAAGAACGGAAACGGCGTCGTCTGGCGGTGTTGCTAGCCATCGGCTGGCGATTGAAATCGAGACGATCGAGCGGAGGGTCTGCGCGACCCGACGCGACCTCTTCGTCCCTGTGACCGTCGATCCTCGTCCAAGCCGAGCTGTCCATTGTCCAGATCTGAACGCTTGTCTCGTGAACGAGTCACGATCCAGCCTGGATCAAGTCGACTGCCAGGCGATCCATTTCGGTTACGCCATTCCGGTGAACGTGGTACCGCTGGAGAACGATCCGGGACTGGCTGAACTCGTGTTGGATCACTCGAGCGAGTTGAGTAGACGCGCGGCGAGTTTTCTGCTCGAGCATCATCCGCAGTTGCGACAGCAGACACAGCAGGACATGGCAGCCACAGCGAAGCACGATCTGCGCCGAAAGTTCCCGACGGACACGTCCACGTCAGGGGACGAAGACATAGCTGCAATCGCGAAACAGATCAGCGACCACGCGGAGGCGATCTATCAGACCTGGAAGAGCCGTGGTCTAGCGCCAACGGAGATCTTGAATTGTCACAGCAATGCGACCGCTGCCGACAAGTTTGGAAGCGCTCTTACACCGACCTCGCCATCAAACACTTCTAATAACAACGAGAAGAACAGCCCTACAGGCGACGCGCCCACCACAGCGGTGGATATCTTGACTCAAACGCCGAATTTAGACAATGGCAACTTGGAGAAATTGGTGAACAATTTTGTGGTGGAAGATAAGGCTAGATTAGCCGCCAGGCAGAGGTCTCCGTCGAAGACTCTACCTTCGTCGATACAGTTCGCGCTGCAGAAGTTCGAGAGGAACTCGACGCAACAGCAACAGCAACAACAGCAACAGGCACAGACGTCTCCGTTGAAGAGCAGCAGCGTCGGTAGCCAAGCTAAGACGAAACCAGGGAACGTTCTATTGTCTCCAACTTCTCCTTTCGCTAATAAACCTTCTCAGATAGTGAAGCCTCAGGTGTCGACGAAGACTCCAGGTGCTCATCACAGAGAGGTGTTCCTGGAGACGATCGAGACCACGTTTCCAGCAGACATCACTCCGTCGAAGATCGTGGTGCAACAGAAGAGGCCAACGAGCACTGTGATCACCTCTCCGACAGCTTCCAGCCTCGAGGAATCATCGATGAATTCCGGATTGACTACGTGGCCGTTGAAGAATAAATTGAACGACAGTAAGAGAGTGACGGAGGCTTCTACGAAGGCTGCTCTAATTCAGGAAGTGAAATCGCTGGTGAACAAAGAAGAGAAGAGGAACAGCGGTGGTTCAAATTCGAGCGCCTACTTAGACGAAGTCGCTCGCGAGGAAGAAAGACTGATAAACGCTTTGAAGACAGGCTCGGTGATCACAGAGGAGCCAACGGAGAGAACTGTGCCTCTGACTCGTCAGAAACCGGCGATCAAAAGGGAGAAACCGAAGGTGGAGCCGGTTAAGCCGATAATCATTGGTCATAATCATCATGGCGGCGGTCTGGTCCCGACTTCCGTCGCTATGGTGAACAATGTGACGTCGACGACGCCTGGTAGCAACGTTGGTGCAGCGTCAGACGCGAAATCCCTGAGTAAGGACGATCTGTCTAGCATGTCTGTGGTGGATTACGCGAAAGTTCGATACAGAGCTGCTCAGCAGAATCCCCCTACTCAACAAAGGCTCGAGGAACAGAGAACGAACAATACTTTTAGTTCTACGGAGCAGTTGGTGTCTACGACTAGGTCCAAGTTCGAGACGGAGATACGAAAGGACAAAGAGAGTGCTAAAGAGGAGAAAGACCCTGTTACATCTAGATGGGGACCTAGGATCAATTCACCTAGGCCTAGGATCGAACAAGTGCCGCATCCCGAGTTAACCACGCAACAGAAGCAACATATTAGAGCTGCAGCTGCGACTGGTACAGGGAATAATCCTATCAGACCGTTTTTAACCAGAGGATCCGTTGCCGAGAGGGTTCTGATCTTCGAGAAGTGCCCTAGCGAGTTGCTGCTCGACAAGAGAGGACCGCGACAACCGGCGATTAACACCTGGAGGACTGGACACGAGGTGCAGAACAAGGCCCAGGTAAATCTGGTGCTAGTGGATTACTTGTTTCGTGGTTCGATTGATTTTTTCTTGCCGGGGAAAATTCCAAGCGACACACGGCACTTGGAACGAGTTTGAAGTTTTCATCTAGAAAAATTGTTGGAAAAGTGTGGTCAGAATTGGAGATTGATATTCGAGAATCGATTTAGAGAGACACGGGCAGTGAATTATCGGGAAGATTGTGAGGGAAATTGAGGGGATCGTGTGCAACGAACGTGGGTGCACAAAGAAAATCATGCAAGGCGAGGCACGTTTTCCTGGAAGCGGGTCTAATTCGGCCGGATGAGACGGTCTCGCCGTGGCGATGATCGGGAAGACGTGTCTTCTCTCGCGTGTTCCTCGCCACTCTGGGTGGCTTATATCGGGCGTTTTGGTCGCCGTCCAAATTCCTCCTTCCCGGGGAGGATGTTCGACCGGTCGACTCCTGTACTTTTGTCTCGAAACGAGTTCAAGATCTCTTCGCGTAGAGGTCGTATCTGCATGCCTTTCTCTTCGAGCCTTCGTCGATGCTCTTCCTCGTCTTCTTCTCTTCTTTGTCGCCGGGATCATCCGGGTTCCTTTCATCCTACCCTTTGGAACCTGGTACCACGTCACAGGTAACCCCCGCCTATCGAAATTCGTGTGTTGTTAAAGGAAACGTTGCTCGATGGTAGAAGAAAGGGTAGGAACATGTGGTACATATCTCGGAATAGCTGTAAGTAACAAATTAACAGGAAACATCTCGAGAAGTTTCACGTGAAACGTGCGAAATCTTGCGGACCTTACAGAATTGTTTAATTCGTATCTTTCTCTAAAGAAAGTCCAAATCTGGCAATGTCGAATTCGGGTAGAAATGAAAGAAATAACGAAATTTAATGCGAAAAAATTCGAGTGTTACCTGTAATCGCAACGAACGGTATTTAAACATCTGACCACAGTCACCTTCTTCAAACAACGTTACAATTTTCAATTTGGTAAACCTACTTCTTCGAGGCGAATGCTGAAAAAGAAGGACACATTCCATCGCAGGAGGCGTGCAATCAAAGCAACAATAAGAGAAACACAGGCCTAGCGATCGAACGATTAAGAAAGAAACGTTGACGCGAGCCACGAAGTGGCTCCTGGATCACGGCCAAAATGCGAAGGAATATACCTGGCACGGTACTCCTGCCAGAAACCGTTATCGCGCTAGCTTTTCCTAGTCGAACATGGATATATTCGTCCTTAGTGCATCCACCGAGGCTATAATCGTTCTCGACAATCTCCCCATCGACACCGTTTTTCGTTTCCTCTTTCTTCCTTCGCTTCTTCCCGCAAGCCCGATCTACTAGCGCATAATAGGAAGGTAAACGTAACACGGAAGCGCGTGATCTTAATCGAGAAATCCTCTTCAGGTAGCCGAAGATCGCGTTAACCGCGATAGCTACACACAGCAGTGATAAGCCACGATTCTAAAACCGCGTTGCTCAACGCTCGAACAATGCACGAGGCTCGAGGGCTTGGCTTCGCCATTGTTATTAGACGGTTATTGCGTTCCCATTGTGCCACGAGATCGGGCCTGCCTCGAGTTTGCCTCGAGAAATAACTTCCACCGTCTTCGCCGTTAGAATTTTCGTCGTGCAATCTTGTCTCCAACTTCTTTGCATATTTTCTCAACGTCTTTTCTCTTCCTCGGTATGTTTTCTTCTTCTTTGTTTGCTACGCTTTCGTGGAAGTGTATCGGAGTGAAATAGAGGTTTTTGCAATTTACCGCCTTCTACATTTCACTTTGATCGATTCTCTTTATCAAATTTACCGCTCGAATTTTTCCGTAATTTTGTTTCTCCGGTTTCTTCCCTTTCTGGAGATTCCGGCGAAACGTTAATTAATCCCCTCGTTAGGCAGGAAAAACGGCGTGCTCCACTCTTATTCAGTATTGAATTCTCCTTCGTTTTTTCGGGGGGAAATTCTGGGTCAAAGGAGGAGGCCAGCTTTGACTCGCGACACGGTCGTGAAAGATTAATTAATCCTCGTCAGAGGAAATCGCGAGAAGTGGTAGCAAACGTGAGATAACAATGGAAACGAAGATTCCAAGGATTCCAGGGTGCGTGGAGAGAAGCTGGCGAGAGAAGCTTGAGGATATTTATGGATGCAACGAGTGCAGAGGCTGCTGCTGCATCGATTGCTACTGCCTCAGCTCTCTCTCTCTCTGCTTGCATCTTCAGCTTTGCACGTAGAGGAAAAGCCAATGGAAAACGTGGAAACTTCTCCGAGAGAGAGAGAGAAAGAAAGAAAGGAAGAAAAGTGAAGAGACTAATAACGTGGAAGTTGTTCGAGGTAGCCAGAAGTCGATGTATGTTTGTTGCCTCTCACTGACGTTCCATTATTTTTTTATCCTTGGGACCGAAAAGAGTTGTTGCATATGGTAACGTGTTTTCGTCGTCGAGTTTTAGCGATTATTAGTCATTTGAAGCCGAGTCGTAACAGAAGAGAAGAAAGGAAGAAAAGGGTACTGGAGTGAAAAAAAGATGCAGTATCTCGACGATGAGAAGGAGTATCTCGATTAATTTAATCGACAGGGAGGAACGTTTGTGTGTCTCTCGTTGCTTTGGTCAACGCTGACTCACTGCTCGGTTTTCGTTACGATTAATGTTATTCGACCTCGAGAGCAGAGGAATAAAGCGCTCGCGAGGACCACCATGGCCATAAGTGGAAACGGTCCGCTCTCCCGTGCGTTATCGTCATTCTCTCCGTTAAATAATACCTCCACCTTTTGAGGTTACATTGTTATTGTTTATACACCAGGGTGGTCCATATTTCGCTTCGTCATTTCAGACTATTGGTCATGCTGACCAAGTGGATTAATCGAGAATGTACCAGAGGCGAAATGTCTGGAATTTAGCGTGCAAAAGAAGCGAAAGAAAATGTATAAAATTAGCGAGTAAAAATTTCAACAAAAAAATCCAATCACTGTAAAAACGAACTTCCCCATAGAAAAATTAGAAATTTAAATACTCACATTTCGGTAAGAAAATCTATTCGAAGGAATGAATTGGAAATGAGTAGGCGAAGTAACGAAAGATCGAATATTGGTACCGTTATGGTAATTGTAAGCCGCGAAGCTGAATGGTAGAAGCAGTGTCGTTAAAATTGTACAGAGAATGATTGATTCAGCGATAAAACGGCTTAAGGCGATCACGCGCGGTCAGGCAAGGTTCCAGGTATCGGGTAATTAAAATTCCTATTCGAAAGGACGACGGTGACGGTATTGCCCCATATGGGAAAACGAGAAGACACGGGAGCGCAGCGTGAGATCGGTGGCAGAACGCGCGAAAGGAAAATAGGAAAAAGTTTCGTGCCGCCCTTGGGGTTAACGGCGAGAAATCGTTCTCCGGCGGAGTATCTGCCGCGACTGACTGACTCATTGTGGCCGTTCCATATTGGATATCGTGCTAGATTTTAAAAGGCCGTCGACTGTCGCCTTGGTGGCGTGGAGCGCGGACTCTATCGCCTCTTATGGCTGAAAAGCGACTTCGCCGGGGCGGGAAAGTAACGCTCCGTTGGAATAATCCAGACCAGGAAGAAAATGTTGTTTGAATTGAATGTGGCTAATTGTACACGGGCACCACGGTTCGCGCAGCAGCGTTTTTTTTTTTCAACGAGGTGCACTTTCACAGGTTTATGTACGAATTTCAATTCGAATTCAAGTTCGAGTCGAGATTGGTGTTTATTGGTTCAACAGTTCCTGTTTAAACTTAAATGTACTGCGTCTGCTTTCAATTCGAACGTTTCAATCTCGTGCCGTATTCAAAGTTTTTATGTCGAACGGGAATGCGAATGTTTAAATTCACGTTCGAACGTGTATATTCAATTTCCAACGTCCAAGTTCAAATTGAAATGCTTAAATTCAAGTTCAAATATTTAAATTTCAATTCAAATGTTCAAATTCACATTCAAATGTTCCAATTCAAATTGAAATGCTTAAATTCATGTTCAAATTCAAATTGAAATGTTTAAATTCAAGTTCAGATATTTAAATTTCAATTCAAATGTTCAAATTCAAATTGAAATGCTTAAATTCATGTTCAAATTCAAATTGAAATGTTTAAATTCAAGTTCACATTGAAATGTTTAAATTCAGGTTCAAATTGCAATTGAAATGTTCAAATTGAAATTGAAATGCTTAAATTCAAATTCAAATGTTAAAATTCGAATTGGTATTCAAACTCGACCGCTCAGAATTGAAATTCAAGCGTTCCAACTGAAATTCAGCCGTCTAAAATCCTATCGAACCGTTCAGTCGCGAATTGAAGCGATTACATTCACCTCGAAATCTTTTCAATTCAACTTCAAATCTCCGAGGATCCAATTAAGCATGAAATCTGACTTTGAAACTGTTCCCCGGGCGCGCGCACCGTCGTTCCTGATGAATCCAATCAACGAATTACGAAGCCGTCTCCTCCAACTTTCCTCCCAAGGAACATCTGATTGAATCGAGTGCCGCACGGTAACGCTGTTCCCTTTCGACCTCTCTCCGCTTCCACTCTGCTCCAATTAATCTGAAATATGTTTACGGAGCCGATAGGTGGACGAAAGTGGGCAGAAATTGAAATCGAACGAAAATACTAATTCCGATCGAACGTTTAAAGGTCAAGTATTTAGTATCGAAAACGTTAGAATGGCGTGGGGTCCTTGGCGATACGAGATTGGCAGAACGTTGGAGGGCTCCCGATCGAGAGGCGCAGTCCGAAATTCGCAATGTCAATTGGGGAAGGCTGATTGACGGTATCCCGTGTGTCACGCGGCGGACCGTGCCAAACTGAGGCCGCAATAATTGCACCAACCGTTTCGCCTAATCTATACCAATGTCACGCAACATGCACCCGATCCGTTCCGGAATTTCGAAACGGTGAACCGTCTTCATTCTGATCGATAGGTAAATTACACCGTTATCCCGGTGAACGCTGCTATTACCACCTTGATATATCCCGCATTCCTCCTTTTTCTATTACACACTTCTCGTTCAGCTTTTCAATGCCTTCTCGAGACCGTTTATGAAGGAAAATTTTCTACAAAATTCAGTTAATTAACCCTCCGAGGAGGATAGGACACGTATGTGCGTTTATAAAGCACTATGAACGCAACCGATAAACTCATATTTTTAAGCAATAAAAATAGTTCGTGTGATCGTATTTTTGAGAAAAATGCAATTTTCGTATAATTTAGCCCTCTGTGGAGGCGGAGACCTTTTTTCTTTTCTTCCATTCTATTTAGAATGGAATATTCTATAACGTTCATTAGGAAAATGTGCGATAAAGGTAAATCGGTAAGAAAAGTTGTCAGAAATTTATGTATATATTTATGTATTAACTAACCGGAAGTCCGTATCGGGCTTTACGTCCCAAAAACGGGGTCTCGACAGGAGAGGGTTAGTTTGAAAAAAAAACCAAAGTAGTGACTGAAGCAATCAGTACTTCTATATAGCACATAGTCCTCTGTCAGCAAAGCGTTAAAATATGGAATGCTGTACCTGGAACTGATATCAAATGCAGAATACAGTTCTAAATTTTGTAAACGTTTAAACGGTTCAAATTGAGGCTTTCGTAACTATCGTGAGAAATTTGCAATACATTATTATCAAATGAAGGTGTATCCTGTTCGAAGCCAGTTTAATTAGTAGAGCATTATTTTTCTGCGTACACTTTGCGTACCTGGACACTGTAATTCGTTTGTTCGCTGAAAAGGTAATTGCACTTGGTTTTGCATATGTAATTGTACAATTGTAACGATTAATCGAAGAAATGGATAATCGGTTGATCCGTTTTATCCGGACGATCTATCCGATCCAGAGCCTCTAACAGTTATCCACTCGGTCACTCGAGCGGACGTTGCCTTATTTTCGCCCAATGGAACGGCGTACATTATTGATCTTCCTTAAACGGATTCCACCGAAGGAGCTCTATCGCTATTTTTATTGCTCGCAGTATTTTTTCACCTGTCTATTATTGCCGCCGCTGCCGTTAGCCTTGTTGCTATTTCTGGTCGTTAATGTCGTACTCGAATCTTCACGAATTCTCCTACACGCTTGCCGAATTATTTCGTAGTAAATTCTCGCGTAGCTGTAGGAAACTATCTTTCTCTCTTCTTCGAAAACTACCCCTTTGTCAAAATGATCGATATTCTTTCAAATTTTTTGCGTAAGAAATGATTCACGTTCTCTGGAATTTTACAGTGGAAATAATTGACGTTCTCGTGTCTCGTTGTGTCCCGCTGAATTAGTTACAGTTCCTCTTTTCTGCGAAAACTACCCTTTTCGTAGAAGAAAGAATCGACACTCTCTCGAATTTTATAAAGGAATAAGTGACACTCTCTCGAATTTGACAAAGGAAAGAATTGACATTCTCTCGAATTTGACAAAGGAAATAATTGACATTCTCTCGAATTTGACAAAGGAAATAATTGACATTCTCTGAAATTTGACAAAGGAAATAATTGACACTCTCTCGAATTTTACAGAGGAAATAATTGACACTCTCTCGAATTTGACAAAGGAATAATTGACACTCTCTCGAATTTTACAGAGGAAATAATCGACACTCTCTCGAATTTTACGCAGGAAAGAATTGACATTCTCGAATTTTACAAAGGAAACAATTGACATTCTCTCGAATTTTGTAAAAGAATAAGTGATACTCTCTCGAATTTGACAAAGGAAAGAATTGACATTCTCTCGAATTTGACAAAGGAAATAATTGACATTCTTCCGAATTTTACAAAGAAAACAATTGACATTCTCTGAAATTTTACAAAGGAAATAATCAACATTCTTTCAAATTGTTCCAAATGAAATAATCGACATTCTTTCAAATTGTTCCAAATGAAATAATCGACATTCTTTCAAATTGTTCCAAATGAAATAATCGACATTCTTTCAAATTGTTCCAAATGAAATAATCGACATTCTTTCAAATTGTTCCAAATGAAATAATCGACATTCTTTCAAATTGTTCCAAATGAAATAATCGACATTCTTTCAAATTGTTCCAAATGAAATAATCGACATTCTTTCAAATTGTTCCAAATGAAATAATCGACATTCTTTCAAATTGTTCCAAATGAAATAATCGACATTCTTTCAAATTGTTCCAAATTAGTTACAATTCCTCTTTTCTGCAAAAACTACCCTTCACCCTTATAAATGAAAAACCTGCGCGACCACGAAAATTCGAATATTCCAAAATATTCTTTAAAAAACACAAAATACAACGAACATTCCCATATCACGCTATACAACTCGAAAATTGATCGCAATCAAAATCGCTAAACTCCAAAACAACGTCGCGGAAGATTCTCCCCGACAAAGTGTCCTCGATAAAAATCATCGTCGTAAGGACCATCGGTGGGGGCAAAAAGGAGCAAGTTAGAATGGTAAACAAGCAGCACGTGGAAAGATCCTTCGGTTCCGTGACCGTGATGCAGCCAACACCAGCGGGCCTGCATAGGAGGCGGCTTATGATGTAACTATAGTGACATGGACAAGGCGCGGCGAGATGCATTAACAACGTCGCCCGTCCTCTTTGCATTCTTCGGATCCTTGGCGTCGCGTAACAGGATGTCGCGTCCTTGGTCGCCTTCGAACTGGCGAATCGCGATCTACGAGGAACCGGAAGTGTGCCAGCGTGCGTCTCACCTCGCCTCTTACGTAAACTCGCAGAGGAACAACAAATGGGAAGAAATGAAATTTTCAGCGGAGAACGCTGTTTCTTTACCGAGAATACCGGTTGCATCGATACTTCGCGCTTTTTAACAGGCTGGAGAACGCCTCGGAGGAACCGGAAGTTGCCTCACCGTGTTTCCTTTGCTCGTAGCGAAGTATCTTATGCAACGCGACGAGAGAAAAACAAATGGAGGAGATAAACTTTTGATTTGGAGAACGTCGTTTCTTTACGAGCGTTGATCGTTTTATGGATCGTACTGTTGCATCGATGCTTCGGGATTTTTGAGAAGGTGAATCGATCGGAGAACGTCTCGGAGGAATTGGAAGTTCGTCTTTTGTTTGTAATAAAGTATTTTATGTAAGATAATAAAGGAGGAATGTTTTTCTTTATTATCTTTGGGAGTATAGATCATTTTGTGGATGATATTGTTGCTACCGGTGGGAAAATCGCAGCCATATTGTGTAGGATTGAGGAATGATCGTGTGCGCAGAGAGAGAGAGAGAGAAATAGAGAAACGTGGGCTGCGATTTTGCCATTTTTCGCGATCCCAATCAGTCTCGCTGCAAGAACGATGCTTGTTGCTTCTAGACATACGCGAAAGACAAGACGCAGCAGAAGAGCCTGCCGCCGCATACAACACTTCAGAGGCACGTGAAGGCGAACAGAAACGTTCACATACCACGGTAAATGTTCATTCAGAACGCGTGTAAAGGTAACCCTCGTACCAAGTGAAAATTTCTACTGTAGTTAGTAGTACCAAAATGGAGCAAACGCGGCAGAGATTTTGCACAGTGGAATTAAGCGAATCGGAAGTATTCCAAAAACTGTTATGACGTTAGTCAAAGATAATTTCATAATAATTTTAATGATCATTTTTTTAAATTTCAAAGATAATTCCATAACGATTTTAAGGCCAATGTCACCGAAATTTGAAAGATAATTTCTCAGAAATTTCAGAGGTAATTCCATTAAAATTTCAAGGCCAACGTCACCTAAATTCGAAAGATAATTTCTCAAAAATTTCAAAGATAACTTGACAAAATTTCCAAGGAGAGTTTTCCTAAAAATGTCGAAAATAATTTCACAGAAATTTCAAAGATAACGTCCCCAAATTTTTAAGGATAATTCAGATATTTTCGAGGTACCAGAGCTGCCTTTCCACGACACCCTAATATCCACCAATTACAAAACCACCTCGAATAAAAAATTTCACCGAAATATTCGCAGATTCTACTTCCCAGGAGGGAAACCATTGCCCTTATCGCAAGTAGAAGCGACCATCGCGAGGATCACCGCTGCTTTTCAGAGTTTGCCCGATCATCGTGCGTCCAGGTCCCAATTCCACACGATCACAAAGGTAAAAACACGAAGGAAAAGAAAGAAATACCGAATGGGACAGAGCATGTCGTTGATTCCATGAATAATTCTCCGTTGGTTTCTTCCTTCTACGCTCCGATTTGATCTTGACCATTCGCGTGTTCCCTCACGTGGGCCGCTATTTCACGTGGGAAAGCCGTAACTCGGTCTGTATAGCTTGGAACAGCTGCATACAAAGGCTATGATTTGTCTTGCAGGCATGCGACTTGCCGCTCTATTGGAAGGTGCCGCTTTTCCTCGCTGCTGGCGGGGACCAGACCGGCTACGTCGAGATGAACGCGTTCCTTGACTTCTGGAAAGAGTAAGCAACACATCCTTTCCAAAAATAAAATCCGATCCCTTATGATGTATAAAAGGCTAAAAATACACGGCGATTATTTCCTCCCTCTGGGACATTGTCGGAAGACAAACTTTCCAACCACTGTGCGTTTAATATAAGAAATAGAAAAACGTGCATTCGAAGGAGATACGGAAATTCTGAAAATTTTCATTTCCGTATGTTACTTAAATACACTTCCTTTAATCCTCCAGAAAAATTGATCAATTATCTTAATTATCTTCTCTCGGTACCGGGAAACCACACTCTCGCGACGAAAATTGTCACGAAAAGTAGAAATTTTCAAATCAAAATTCTATTCAAACTTTCAACGAGAATGAAATTTTTTGCACTAAACGTACACTACTGGTGATTAATATTTACCGCGTTAATTAAATAAAAGTTGTAACATCCAGCGGATTCGAAACTTTTCACATTTTTCCAAATTTACCGACGTTTTCGCGAAAAATTCACCAGTGTCGAATAATTCGCAGGATATCGAACAGCCACCACGACGCGGCCAGCAAGTTTATCAGAATCACAACCCGGGGCCAGAGGAACAATATACTGCCGGAGGATTTGATCCCGTTGGTGCAAGATGTGGTCGAGACCCACCCCGGTTTAACTTTCCTCAAAGAGGCTACTGAGTTCCATTCACGCTACGTACACACGGTACGTATTCGCGTGATAAATATTTGCCGGGGTATTTCTCTCTCGTGTGTAAAGAAGGGAGCAGCGAGAAAGAAACGATTCCACGGAGGATGGTCCGCTGGTTTACGCAACCGTGGATCGTGTTGAATTATTCAAAGACCGTTGATGCTCGCCTCGAGCAATTATCAAGCGCTCCTGGTCATTGGAAAATCATCTTAACGAGCCGACATTATGTTGCCTCCGTTCCATTCACCGTCCTCCATTTAACGCTGCGATCTTTTTCCTTTGTTCTCTCTTTCTCTCTCTCTCTGAAAGTAACCAGCTTCTTGGGCATATTTACACGGCAATCTGTGAAATTTGTACACTCAATATTGACGTTGACACTGTAGAAAAGTGTGCAAAAATTGGAAAACTTTGTTAAATACGGAACAGTCGAATTGTCGCTGATTCGAAATTTCAATGGGACTTCTTTTTATACTGCAGGTGATCGCGAGGATATTCTACTGCGTGAATAGAAGCTGGAGCGGAAGAATCTCCGTGGCGGAGCTGAGACGGAGCAATTTACTGTCGGTGATCGCGATTCTCGAAAACGAGGAAGACATCAATCAAGTAACAGCTTATTTCAGCTACGAGCACTTCTACGTAATTTATTGTAAATTCTGGGAGCTGGATAGAGATCACGACCTGTTCATCGACAAGACAGACCTCACTAAGCACAATGACCATGGTGAACATCAATCTTCTTCTTTATTCGTTACCTTGACAAAAAGAAATTCCTATTTTTTTCTCCCATTCCTCAATTCTACCGTGTATTCCAGCTCTGTCTAAGCGCATGATCGCGAGAATATTCAGCGGTGCAGTGACCAGAGGCGGAGTTAAGAGCGGAAACGGCGTCCAACAGCCTCAAGATAAAATGAGTTACACTGAATTTGTGTGGTTCTTGTTGAGCGAGGAAGATAAGAACCATCCAACTGCTATAGAGTATTGGTTCAGGTATATTGTACAATTATCGAGTCATGTATTATTCCATGGATGATGGATGTTTCATGTGGGATGATGGATAGGTGCATGGACCTGGATGGTGATGGATACTTGTCGATGTACGAGTTGGAGTACTTTTACGAGGAACAGTTACATCGTATGGAAGCTATTGGGCTGGAAACGTTACCGTTCAAGGATTGCCTTTGTCAGGTACATTTTTCGGAACTCGTTTACGAATCATTCTACGAGTTTCAACAATTTTCTCTATGATTCTGAACAGATGTTGGACATGATCAAACCAGCGACACCAGGAAAAATCTCTCTTAGCGACCTGAAGAAATGTAAGATGACTTCTATCTTCTTCGACACCTTCTTCAACCTCGAGAAGTACCTGGATCACGAGCAAAGGGATCCTTTCGCGTCTGCCAGGGAGCATGACTCCGATGGCCACGAGGTACCAACTTGTCAGAATTAATCTGACGTGAATGAAATTATTATAAGAGTATTATCTCGTTGATATCTGTTATCACGTATCTTTTGTTTTCTTTGAAACAGCTGTCGGATTGGGATCGATTCGCGGCCGAGGAGTACGAATTGTTGGTCACCGAGGAAAGTGGTAACGAACAGAACGAACAGAAGTAAGTATCGATTTCTGGCGACTTGCGTTGCACACGGTTCATCTATGCAACTATAAGTCACGTATAAACGTACCACTTGTTAAACTGTGGTAAATAAGAAAACAAAGTATGAAAAAGTTTAGAGACCTCGTTTAATCTCGGTATAAAATTATTCTGTAGTACTGAAAAATATTGCAACAGTATTTTAATAAGAATGACGTGAAAAGACATATTTCGTCTGGTAGAAAATATGTTAAAAAGTGTTTGAACGTTGTACGATAAGAAGAAAAGATAGATGAACCGATTAAGTTGCTGGCATAGAAAGTTCTTGCTTACCATAACGAGCTACGAAACGATACTCGTAGCTCTATTTCGAGTTCTGGCATGCGTTGTCGTTAGATAGACAGTATGCCCCTCCCGCTGGCGGGACCTAACAAAATTCACCACCTTGTACTGTGACCGTAATGACAATGGTGCGATCTTATTGCGTTTGTTGCAGGCTGTGTGATGATGAAATGTAACCATCATCTGCAGCTCAGTAAGTAAAACAAAGACAAAAGAAAGAAAACCAGAAATGCATGGTATAGTGATGCACGAGACGCCCGTGTATGCATAATTTGCATTGACTAGAGAATCGGCTAACCGCTTGTTCCTTTCTTTTCTTTTTTTTTCTTTTTTTTTTTTACTTTTCTTCGTTTATTTTGTTCACTTACTTTGAATTATTCATTATCAAATGAATCTTCATAAAGAGAGACTTGTTAATTAACGCCGTGAAAAAAGAAGGCAGCGAATTTGTTTTCGAAATGTGAAAAAGAAACAACACATGAATATTCTCGTTACACGTTCGTGAGCCACGAGTGAAATCGAAATATTGGAATTTCAAATTAATTGCACAATTCTCTCGTAATTGTTTGCTTTCTAGGTACTGTTTATTTTGTCGCTTGTTACTAAAGACTTATTCGTCGTTCTTAATCGACTAATTAACTCTCTGATATTTTATATTATACCGTAGAGTGCTTTAGTTCAGTCACTTATAGTCCAACAAAAGTTCAAACACCTCTTTCTTCGAGATTTATCTGAAACGAAAACATTCTATCATTCTCAGGTCGATTGATTCCATGTCGGAGGACGTGTTTTCCCAAAACCTGGAGATTATGGACGGTGAATCGGTGGACATGCTTCACAACACGGACATCCAAGCCCAATCGTGGGATCAGGATAATCCAGATGATCTACAATCTATGGATCAAGCGGATTCTCTTCAACAGTCCAGAAATCAATACTACGACAGCGGTGACAGCGACGATTACGCTGAGAGCGACAATTGACCAGGCAGAGGGAAAACTGTACATCAGCAAGAAGGAAGAAGCAAGAAAAGAAAGAAAATTGCCTTCTTATGGGGGTGATTCAGTAGTCTAAACGCGTAGTTCTTTTCCATATAGTAGGAGTGTCGTGTAATCTCTTCGTGAACAGCCGTGTACCATGGCAGAACAATTGAATAATCGATTGGATATGAATTTATTCGGTGATGCTAATTAAATCGCCTCTCTGAAGTACAAAGGCTCGCGACAATTAATTCAAAACGATCTACCCTTATCGAAGAATATTTAAACAACCCTAGAAACGTTTCCACAAGACGAAACCGAAGGTTTTTTAAAAAGTTAGACAATTTTTAATCATTTAAAGGGGTAGAAGTGTGAAGCAGTCCTCTTTGAGACGGAGAAGCATCGCCGAATCGATCCGTAACTATGAATAGTAGGAGGAATCAGGCCACGGCACGACGGTGTGTGATAAGCAAGCGTCATTGTTCAACCTCTTCTACGATATACATACTGTGTACTTCACGTTGTAAATAGACAGCAAATCACGGACCCTTATTTTTACTTAACGCGAGCGAGCGAGCGAGCGAGAGAGAGAGAGAGAGAGAGAGAGAGAGCGTGAGGGAGAGTGTGTCACTTGAAAAATGCGGGTCTTTCAATTGCTGCAGCCGTTTAGTAAGAAACTCGACCACCGACAGTAGTTCTAGAAACCTTGGGGAAAAATTCAACGAATTACACTTCTTTCTTTTTATTTTTTACAAATTCAAAGGAAGTTACTTTTAAGTTAAGCGTAAAATATGAAATTCCTTGAACGAAATTGTATTCTAGTTTCTCTCTGAAGAGGAGAATTCACAGTTCGAGGCTGCAACAAATGGAAATTGTGTGTCGAAAGACTCATTCATCGTTGGATTCGCGAGTAAATAGGTGTTATGCGCCCTGTATAAAACGTCTTGCAAGCCATAGTGCTCAGCGAAATATACAGGGGACGTTTCGAGGAGATCGAGATGTGATCGTGACAGTAAGCTAATTGTTTGTTTAACGACCCGTGTAATATTCTTAAGAAAAAAAAAAGGAACAAGAAAAAACGGGTGCGTACTCTTTGTTCGAAAGTTACAGACCGCAGTCTACGATTGCTGTTTCTTTTCCACGAGTCTGGAGGTGTGAAAAAACAAGCCAAAGATGAGAAGCGTTTCTCTTCAGCGCGACAGTAGAAGGGAGACGAAGAAACAGATAACTGAACACTGGTCCTGCTGTAGATGAATACAACATCCTCGACCATAAGTGACGTTCGTTTGTTTCGAGATTCAATGAAGGGGGGGAAACGTTCCTTGGTGGAATCCCCCGTCTAAACTATTGGACGTTGAGTGGACGTACTAAGCTTTTCTTAATCTTAAGTTAAAGTTGCTTCATAGTGTTCTCCACGAAACGATGCATTCTGAATATCGATTGTTCTATTTTTCTTCATCTTCATCTTTTTCTTCTGCTCTCTTTATTTTCTTCTTTTTTTTTTTTTAATTTTACTTACTTCGATAAGGTGACAGAGATTTTATGTACTTTTTAACTGGTTGTTATAAGGAATCATTGTGGTTTATTAGAGCATGGAATGGTCCCCGATGGTGGACGCCACGGAGATTCGATTTTTAGATTCCTTTTTCGTCGAGATAGCACCATGAGATGAACGTTCGAGTGCGTGCCGAAGTTTCGTTGAAAGAAAAAAGAAAAGGAAAGAGAATGTGTCCACTGCCGCAGCGAAGGGCACTTAAAAAACGCGGCTCGACTTAATTAATGATTTTTGCGACTTTTGAGAACGAGAACGTTGTACCCTGTTATCTTTACATTTGATTGTTACTTGTTAAAATGATTATTGCTCGTCAGATTTTATTTCTGCGTGAATTCTACGTATTGTTGCTCCATTAAACTTATAATTCTACGAATATATATATGATTATTTCTGATTGTATGCGTAGCTCGAAGAGTACCAGGGTACAATCGAATTAATTAGGATTCGCTTGAGCCGCAAAGACTGCTGGATATGTATATATACATTAATTTCGTCTACAAGATTTAATTTTAACCGCGTATACATATATGATATTACTCTAGTCGAAATGTGTGCTATAATTCGCATAACGATGACCACGTGAGATGGCGAGTTAATTTTAGATCTGTTTCGTGTTATTTGTTAGTTAACGGGGCTGAATTGCGAGCAACGTGAATGATATGTGTGAAAAATTGGTTGTCGTAAAGGATATTTAGTCCTGGATCACGTTACAGATAACCTAACCCATAATAATATCACGGAGAAAATCACGCTTCGTTAATATCTTCGATGGCTCGATTAATAGTGTTAGGTTCATAATCGAAAGGTCATAGGTTCGAATCCTGGTTCTTGAGGAAAACTCCATCTCAAGAATTATATTTTTCTCTTTAAAATAACTCGTAAGAAGTATTCAGACGATAGAAACATATCAAAAACTATTGAAAAATTAAATAAAAAAGTTTAATTGCACCATAAAATAATTAAATTGACAACTGTTCCAGAATTAAATATTTACGTTGAAGACGGTATTTCGATCGATACTTGTGAAATACGACAGTGTTATTCTTGTTGCTGTTACGTCCCTGTTCGGTTGATAACGTGATCCGGCTGCTTTAAGAACCGTTTTTTAAATCGTTTATTGAGAACTCGTGTTTACCAAGTATCGATATCATTGCTGACCAAAACACACACTCCTTTACGTCAATAAATTTTCACGGTTGACAAGAAAACAGAGAGAAAAGAAAAGAAAAGATACGTAGGTGTTCGATAGGGGAAAACCTTGCAGAATCGAATTCGTGAATTTCGTCGTAACGTTTCTTCAAGGGTACCTGACCTTTTATTTGGCGGACTGTAAACTACCGTAAATGTTTTACGAATGACACAAAAAGAAAAGGAGGAAACCTTCTTTTCAACGAAATAGGAGATTACGGAGAATTTTCAAAGATGTCGTGAAAGTTCGGGATCCAGTATGAATCTCCAAATAAGAGGTTAACGTTTACTGCGCAGTTATTTAATTTCTCTATTGCGTTTCCGCATTCAGAGAACCGTTTTTTCGCGAGTGATCGCTTTTGTTGACTGTCCAAAGATGTAACTATTAACACTTACAGTTGTATCTTTTATATAGCTCGTTATGATTTTTTTTTTTTTACCATATATATGTATATATATGTGCACATCTCTCTTCGTAAGTTTCATCGTGACAAAAGTAGCAGCGCGCCATCGAGTTTCCATTGAACGGAAGTTGAGACACGCGAGGGAAAAGAAAAATTAATAGGACGAAGAAGAACGTCTGGTTATTATTATTCGTCATTGCATTTGGCCATGTTTTCAATTGTTATATTTATTCATTATTCTATGATAGGTTTATCACTGTTCTAGCGATTTGTTACGCGATTTCTTGAATCGAGCGTCATCGCCCACGATTTCGTGTCTTTCTCTAAGGAAAAAATAAACGATTATTTTTCTTCGTGGGGGAAAATCGTACTTGTGGTTCGGATTCGCACACGCGTGCTTAAACAGTCTCGGTAAAATAGACTCACGTTCACCATTTACCTACATTTTTATTTATATATTTTATCTGTGCATGAGTAGACAACTAAGGTAATTTTGCAAGTTAATAAAAATGAATGGTAAAAGAACTATTGCGTGTAAAGAATTCTGTCACCTTTTTCCCGCCTTTTCCCCAAAACTCCGCCATTATTCGACCTATGTTTTCAGGTAGGTATTTATTCTTTTATTAATTCGATAAAGAAGCATATCTATTTTATCGATAACACAGAGTACCACCAGTTGGTGAATAATTCTTATCAGTAATAAGTATAGTAAAAAAACTATAATATCATTAAAGTAATTTATCTTGACACGCCAAAAATAACATCAAAGACGAGATACAGGATAAACCTAACACCTTATGAAACTTTGTGTCCACGAAATGGGGGCCGAGAATACCCTTACCATTTTTATGTCGCATTTAACGTTAATGATTTAGCTTAAATAGAATAAGATTACAATATTAGCAGTGGTTTTGAAATTAAACGTAACTATGAAATTACAAATAAAAAAGTAACGTAATTGTTTATTAGTAGACTGCTGTCAAAAAATAATGAACAGTTCTACCCACACAATTCACTGTATTTAATTGTGCTCACTACGAAGAATAACTCGCTGAGGAATTTAGCAATATAAAAACGAGTTAGACAAGGAAAGAAATAGGGGTAGACAAGGATAGCACCAGATAAGTGAGTAAGACAAGGAAAAGAATACAGGTAGACAAGGATAGCACTAGAGAAATGAGTTAGACAAGGAAAGAAATAGGGATAAAGAAGGATAGCAATAGTGCCAGGTGTTAGACAAGGAAAGATATATGGATAGACAAGGACAGAAAATTTGAAATCTGAAACCAGTACCATCTCGCGTTTAGTGACGCGAACTACGATTTTTTAATAGGAAAACAGAATATAAACAGAGGTATTAGACAAGGAAAGCACTAGTGTGCGACAAGGACAGAGAGAGAACGCTTCCTATTGGCTGGCGGGCCACCGAGCTCGGCCAATCAGGCTCTAAGTCAAGCCGATCGGTGAAAAATCATTAATAACTCAATAATTACGATGATTCCGTAAACTTTTAGAATTGAAGAATGTAGTTTGGACCTTTAGAAACTTTCTCGTATAAATTTTAATGCTCTAGACCCTTTCAATAATAAGTTATTAATAATTTTAGTGCGTGATGTCGGGACGATACCGTATTCCGTCAAGTACTTTGACGGTTTTTCAATAATTTCGTAGCTTTCTACTAAAGTCTCGTGCAACTAACTATACGCATCTGAAAGGCAACTCTTTTAGCTACTTTCTCATATAATTTTTATTAATATATTTCGTCTAGTTTAAGAGTTATTAGACATTCTTTGGGAGAGTGTTACACCCATGGCATTCAATCGTAACACATTTTCGTTATTTCAATGGAAACACATGATTAATTATGCACTTTCAAGCATGCAGAATCTAGAATGGACTTTTCTTTATATTCTGCAATTAGTTTTGTAACCCTAACTGGAGTGGTTTATTAGATATTAGCAATTGTTTATAACAGTTGTCTATACTCACGTACGATATATAGGGAATACTCCCTTATAATATTTAATAACTCCTAAACTAAACTGATTATATTAATAAAAATTATATGGGAATGTAGACAAAGGAATTGCCTTTTAGATGCGTATAGTTAGTTGCACGAGAATTTAGTATAAAGCTATGAAATTATTGAGCAACCGTAAAGTTATGCGGTATCGTTCCGATATCACGTACTATAATTATTAATAACTTATTATTGCAAGGGACTAGAGCATTAAAATCTATACAAGAAAGTAGCTAAAGGAATAACTTTTCGAACGCATGTATAAAAGTGTATAAATTATTTAGGAAAAGCTGCAAAATTAATGGAAAACGAGAAGAATGTACGGTATTCCGTACTAACTTTGCCGACAACACGTACTATAATTCTTAATAACTAATTATTGAAAGGGTGAAGAGCATTAAAATTTATAGGAGAAACTAGCTAAAGGAACTGGCCTTCCAGTGAATGTATTAAAGTGCATAAATTTTACGAGTAAAGGTACGAAATTAATGAAAAACCATAACTGGCTTTCCAGTAAATGTATTAAAGTGCATAAATTTTACGAGTAAAGGTACGAAATTAATGAAAAACCAGAAGGGACTGCTGCGACATGGTGTATCGTTCCCGGCATCACGTAATATAATTGTTAATAACTAATTATTGAAGGGGTATAGTGCACTAAAAACTATATGTGAAAGTTGGTGAATGTCCACCCTACATTCTTCAATTCTAAAAGTTCACAGAATCGTCGTAATTATTGAGTTCTCAATGATTTTTCCCTGACCGACTTGATTAGCCCGTGGGAGACGGAATATGGCGGCCCGCCAGCCAATAGGAAACGGTCTCTGCACACTAGTGCGTTCCTTGTCTAATACCTCTGTTGATATTCTGTGTTCCTATTAAAATGTCGTAGTTCTCGTCACCAATCACAAGATGGCGTTGGTGTCAGATTTCAAATTTTCTGTCCTTGTTTAACTCGTTACAATCGTGCTATCATTATCTACTGCTATTCGTTTCCTTGTCTCTCTTCGTTATTACTATCCTCGTCTTTTCTATTACGTTTAATTGATACTTGTAATAAATTTTTAATTGCTTTAACATACTAGTAATGTAAACAGTAAAATACAGTTTAGGGAATATTTTGACGTACTTCAATTATGGAATAGTTAGTGCTCCTTGTAAAATAACAATTCACATGGTAGTTTATAGTTATATGGATGTCTTAAATAAAATGTTTACAAGCTTTAATTTAATAAAATAACTTCATTTATTAATTCTATATTGAATATACAATTGCATACAGTAGGCATTTTCAAATTAATATTTATAAATGATTTTTCGATATGCTACAGGAAGTGGACGTGGTGTGTAAGGGAGAAATAAGTAGAGTGTAAAATGCTGTAAAACAATACTGGCATATTGTGACCTTTTATAAAATACATTTTGTACAGTTATCGTATAATGATTTTTTATATATGTTGACTTTACCATCTTTAATGGTTGGATTGTACGTGACTCCTAAATTCACCGTTTTATATGGTGGAGGGCATAAGAAAAACTCTGATTTTTTACATGATCGGTATTTCAGAACGTTGGACACGAAAATATATTGGGTGTTAGGTCTATCCTGTACCTCGTCTGTGATAACATGTACTGTTTCGCTGCTGGTAAGTTGGCAGATGGAAGGAATGCGGGTCTCATTGGTTGTAGCGGATACACTTCTAAAGTCAGATCACACGCATTTTTATTATTGGCCGAAACGGTCACATCTACTAATCCATCGTGTAACGGCGACCATCAAAGGTGGAGCGAGCGGCTTACTCCCCTTGCCCCGGTGCCGTCCCGACTGCCAGCTTACCAGCTGCTAACAGTACATTATGTTTAAAGTACAAATAGTATGTACAAAGGCTCTAAAGTAAGGAGCACTGTTATGTGAAAATTTAAATGAAATATTGAATCAGTTTAATCGAACGAAAGACAAAATGTCATTAAAAACGAATACTGGATTACTAGGTGAATTAATACATTTATGTTACAGTGAATTTGGTGCATTTATGTTCAATACATTATGGATGATTTAATTTTTACAGATATTCCAGTACCACTTTCTTTATTTATAATCACTGTATTGTCTTTATGCTTTGCTAATAGTTACAATGGTGAATTTGTGTTTGACGATTCTGAAGCCATTGTACACAATGAAGATGTACAAAATAGTCCTTTGATAGATGTATTTAAAAATGATTTTTGGGGTACAAGACTGACACATAAGCAAAGCCATAAGTCATACAGACCATTAACAATTCTAAGCTTTAGGTAGTATTCTTTAAATCACAAGAAATATAACATGTTTGAGTGACAATTACAACTAGAATGCAACACTTTCAGACTACATTTTTGGCTTCGTGGAGCTCTGATAGCCCAAGACTATCATATAGTGAATATAGTATTACATACCATTGTGTGTATGCTGATGTTACCAGTATTTAATATACTTTTGGGCTCTAAAGAGAAGAGTACTGCATTCTATGCTACTGCGTTGTTTGCTGTTCATCCAGTGCACACAGAAGCTGTACGCAATCTATAACTAAGACTTTTTTCTTTTCAGAAAGAGTAATATCTAAATAATTTATTTCACTGTGCAGGTTTCAGGTATTGTAGGAAGAGCAGAATTATTGTGTGCTCTATTTATGTGGATATCTATTATATTTTACTATTACTCAATCTATGCAAGAAGATTAATGCATAGATGGTTGAGCATGTGTAGTTGCATTACATTTATTGCAACTGCAATGCTGTGTAAGGAAACAGGAATTACTGCAGTGGTAAGAGATAACTTTACAATGGATTCATTTATATTAACAGTAATAGTATTGTTTTTTAGGGAATTTGTTGTATATATGATATTATAGTAGTAAACAGACTATTCCCATCCAAAATAGTCTCATTTATAAAATCAAAGCATTCCTATGAAGGAATAAAACATTTTATCAAGCTAAGACAAAAATTATTAATCAGGCTCTTCATACTTTTCACATCCAGTTTAATACTGATGATCTCAAGATTCAGTGTTATGAGATACAAGGCTCCAACCTTTCAACCTGTGGATAATCCAGCATCATTCGTGCAAAATAGATTTTTACGAGCGTTAAACTATTGTTATATTTATTGTTTAAACGTATGGCTATTAATTTGTCCTGACTGGCTGTGTTTTGATTGGTCAATGGGCTGTGTACCCTTAATTACCTCTATTGATGGAAGAATGTCTTTTATTCTTCTTTTCTGGTTCATACTTAGTGCAATGATTGCATATACTTTCAACTCTTATCACGACAAATTTTTAAGGTACTTATATTTTCGAAAATTTCTGTGATTATGAAATAAATCCCAAAAAAAGTTTTTCATTTTATAGATACTCAATTATGGGGCTGGCAATGCTTATCATTCCATTTCTACCAGCCAGCAACATCTTTTTTAACATTGGCTTCGTTCTGGCCGAGAGAACACTTTACATTCCCTCTGCTGGTTATTGCCTACTACTTGTTGTAGGATTACAAAAACTTTGCAACCGTGTTCCTATGCATTATTTATTCCTAGCATACACAGTTTTAATTGCGCTATTTTTTACAAAATCTTGGATAAGAAGTAATCAGTGGAGAACTGAAACCACGCTGTTTAGATCGGCACTGCACGTTTGCCCATTAAATGCTAAAGTACATTACAATATCGCAAAAAATGCTGCTGATAACGGAAATGCTACGTTAGCACAATACGAATACAATGAAGCATTGAGGTAAAATGAAACTTATATGTATAAGTCAAGTAAGAAAAGAAAAGAAAATAATAGTTGTATCTATTCAATAGATTAAATCCCACGTACGCTCAGGCTATGAACAATCTCGGCAACATACTCAAGGATCAAGGAAAACTTTTAGAAGCAGAAACTTTGTTTAAACGTGCTATTGAGCTGCAGTAAGTCTGATTATATCTGACTATTTAGGATACAATGGAAATGGAAAAGTTTTATGTAGTGTTGCCTGAAATTTTCCAGTCAGAAACATGGTGTCACTAAGTTGTGAGTTTTAGGGAAGACTTTGCCACAGCATGGATGAATTTAGGTATCGTTCTATGGGCAAGAAGGAAGTCCAAAGAAGCGGAAAAAAGTTACTTAACTGCACTTTCACATAGAAACAAATACCCCGATTGTTTGTATAATTTGGGTATGCTGGTTAGTAAAATTAATTAAAATTAAAGAAAAGAAAAAATATGAACGTGTAAATTTAAACCAAATACAATTGCAGTACTTGAAACAGAAAAATTACGATAAAGCATTGAAAGTTTGGGAATCTGCGACGAGACAAAAGAATACACACAGCAAAGCATGGGTCAACATGATATTGCTCCTTGATCAATTAGGTATGCAACTGAACCGCCGATACCGTGATGTGAGTACAATGTACATGTTGTTGTAGGTAGGCGCGAAGACGGGCTTAAAGTAGGGTATCAAGCTCTGCAGTTCCTACCCAATGACGCTTTTATTCATTTCAACATTGCAAATATATTGGGAAAAACTGGAAATTTCGAGGAGGCGGAAGTGCACTTCAAAAATGCAATATCGGAACATCCCACAAGCGCTATGTTCTACACAAATCTGGGTGTACTGTATCATAGATGGAATAAATTTCACGAAGCGGAAGATATGTATAAGAAAGCATTAGAAATTATGCCTGAACTAGAAAGTGCGAAAGCGAATTTGAGAAAATTGAATACTATAAAATCATTGTAGAAATGATTATATTGGAAATATATATATTTAAGAGAATGTTTGGTACCGAGAGAAAAACGTTGTGATGGCAAACCTAATCTCAAGCCTTGGTCACCTTGTTTTTCACTAGTTTTACGTATTGCTCACCCAAACAATCATCCTTTGTTTTCCTCAACTTTCTCGCGTATTGCTCACCCAAACAAACCAGCTTAAATCTTTGTATCCATACAATTAATTACCAACCCCTCCAACTTTAGACGGTAAATTATATATAAGAAAGCAATTACCATCTTAAGATCAGTCTCTGTACAACCAGCAAACCTCCATTATACATTAAAACTCTGTATCTTGCAAACATGTCCTTTGGCATAACAAACATTGAGTAAAACCCACTTTATTCACTACCACACCCCCTACATCATTAATAAAATAATTTACTTTTTTATACAAAAGAATCATATATCTATTTTTCCTGCCACGGCTGCAGTATTGCGTGGATACGAGTACGCGTCGAAATTTCCGATCTTTCTGCCATCGATATAATTGTAAGACATAAAACAAGTATGGCAAAAATAACAAGGATTATGCGGTATTCTCTCGTGTTCTATCGTAATCCAGTCAGCGGTATATACGCCACATATCATGCAAAATTTAGTACCCGTGGGTCTTATTCTGACTATTTTCGGATATGCAGATTCAACTAACTCATCGTCACAATTGACGAACCTAAAAGTAATAAAAAAAAAAACGAATTAAAAATGGATAATTTTTGAAAATGAAGAATTTCTTAAGCAATAGAATTACCTAGCATTACTAAATACAACCAAGTGTTCACAACCACCTTGATGTTTATATACCCATGGAAAACCAAATCTTAAATTCAAAGAATCTATTCTGCATTCTTCCATTGGAGCAGTTTTAAAAGGTCCTAATTTTGGCCTTCTCTGTGCCCAATCAATAATCACTTTACTGTAATCAAAATTTGTTGAACATCTGGTATCATTATAAAAAGTATCTTCAATAAAAAAGAATCCGGATTTATAAACATCCTAAAATAATGATTATCTTAAAATACAAGGACAATATAATTAGTTAAACACAATAGAAGGATAAGTTACTTTTGCCATTGGTCCTATTGCATTATCCAAATTGTTACTACATTCCTTAGAAATACTGTGATCAGCAATACATGATATTTTGTCTCTCAAATGGGCAAGTGTTTGAGAACCCAATATAGCTAGAACATTATTTAGCCTAAGCAATGAACCACATTCTTTCTTTGGTCCATTCTTTGGACGCTGTGCAAAAGGATGATAAATTCTGACATAAACAAGAATATCTTGACCAGGAATAGCCCATTCCTCAATTGGTTCTACTTTTCTATCATCATTCTGAAAGATGGAATAATAATTGTATTTTAGAAACATTAATTTTTCTTTTTATCCCATATCTCAAACACTTACTATGAATAATTCACTTTGATATTTATAACTAGGTCGTTTAGTCTCCTGTTTTAATCTTTGTTTTAAATTTTTAACAGTCTGTAAATCTACATCCTCTGGTTCCTGAGGATCAAACGTGTCTTTCTTTCTCATTTTTCTGTTGTTAGGTATTTTTGGAGCTTCTCCTTCCACTGTTAAACTGTCAATACTAAAAATCATACGCACTTTTTATTTTTAAAGATCAAAATTGAAATTTAAAAATAATAAAGTACCTGCAATAATGTGTTAACATAGATATCTCGTCTTCTCCGAGTTGTACTCCCATTAGTGTCAAAAAATTAGAGTTTTCTTTTTTCATGGGTATAAAAGATTCAGAAGACGCTATCAGATTTCGATAATTATCGAAATATTCTTTTATGTGCACCTTTGACGATGCATTATTATTGTACAATTTATATACGTCGTCCATCGTAATATATTAAAATAATTCTAGTAACTACGCTTATTTCTTAACACATCGATAAAGAATTGCGAAGGGAATAACAAGTTAACTACGTCATTTCGTAATTGCTTTAAAAATGAAATATAAAATTGACGAACATTTCATTCAAACTGTATTACGTTTTGTTTAAACAGTGTTTCTTAAATCGTACTGTACTTTTTACGAAAAATATCTCATTAAAACGTATTTGAGAATCACTGTTCTATACTTTATACGTATTACGAATTTTCTTTGCACTTGATTGGTACACTCTCTTAGAACTGCAAACAACCAATAATCTCCAGAATCTAGGAGAATATACATCTAATGCGTCATAACTCTAACTACGTATCTACAAGAAGGCATGTTTCTCTTAAAAAAACAGTAGATGGCAGAACGATACAAAGTAGGGAACCACGTTACCAACAGAAACTGTTTTAAATACTTACCATCGATCAATCATTTATTTAAAAAATATTAACTGAACCTGTTTATTTAAAAAAACAATCAACCGAAGAGAAAGGATTTGGAAGGAGGGATCCCTTTAGTTATTTCGCATTAAACTATAAATATTATCCCTATCGCGTACAGAATCCAAATAATAAAAACAAAATTTAAAACATTTAAATAAACTAACAAAAATGCTTCCAAACGACCAAAACATAACGAAATAAATCTGCATACTTCCTCCGCAGGCGATAATTCACAAGTACATAGAAAGTGTAAAGCGCGTCACGCCAGAAAGAGTATCCGAAAGTGGTGGCACGAGGGAAGTAAGCAAGCAAGTAGAATAAGACAATGAATGCAAGGCACGAGGGTACAATGAAGAGGCGTAAACCAGTCCTGCTCACGGTGCACTGCTCTCGCCAATGGTCCGTGCGAATGTGACTCCGCCTCTTAAGCGTGGCCAGCTTTCCCCCCTAGTGCCATCGTGATTGTTGGCTGTGCTTGGTTGAGCGTGCGCGCCAGCGTGCCTCTCACACACACACCGTCGACTGTCCGTTTCTACGAGAGGGTGCCCGATGACTGATCACACGGATGCGCAGAATTGTGCGCGGAGCATCAGTGTGAACGGCCACCGATTGGTCGATCGACCACTTGCAGCCCTCTCATCTTCCATCCTCCTCACCCTTGTATTCCATCGCATATCACCGTTTCCCTTTCTCTCTCTACCTATCGGAAACACTTCTCCGTCCGTCTCCCTCTTTCACACGCAATCTCCGCTCCTTTTTTCTCTCCCACTCGTTTAAACGTGCATGCACGATCATGCACGATAAAACAAGTAGTAGGTGGGTGCGTCCTTTTACTCACACGTTCTCCTAGCCACGAGATACTAAACCTCTCTCAACATTACCATACCAAACACACGTATCGGTGTATGACTTACCAGAGAACACAGGCGGGGGCCGAGTTCTAAGGCTACGCTACTAGCCGGAGAGGAGATTTCTTATTTCTGCTCTGGTAAATCTGTCGCCCCAGTCAGTGAGGCAGCGAAGGGCGAGCCGCGCACCATTGACCGTGTCCGTGCTTCTTTTTTCGTCTCGTCTAGGCCGGCGTTCTTCGTTCGTTCTCCATCTCTCTCTCTCTCTCTCTCTCTCTCTCTCTCTCTCTCTGTCTCTCTCCACGCTGCTCCGACTCCCTGTATCCCTTTCTCTCTCTCTAACGTGGTCACAGGGGACGACAGTACGGTACCCCGCGCTCTTGTACGACAGATTACATACCGTGGCGCGAAATTGTCGCGGTTTTTCCCTCGATACAACACCGTCCACAGTGGATACACTCCCTTTTACTACTACCAGGGTGAATGAAGAAAACCGGCCCGGCTTGAAGGAACGATTCCGCTCACCAGTTTCGCAAATCAGTGCTCGAAATTTCACCTGACCACTCCGTTATCACTTTCTCCACGCGAATGAAGTTATCGTTGCGACAATTTCCTTCACGTTGCATCAGTGAAGTGTAACCGTACCGAGACGTCATCTTCGCTTCTTATCGCTTCGAAACGACGACTGACACGCCGGGGACACACATCTGTGATGAGTATAATTGCAAAATGTGAAGGTAGAAGGGATGCTGTTGGTTGAAAGAACACGGTGGTGTATGGTGAACAACTGAGTGTGTTAAATATACAGAGTTATCTGGGGATTTTTTTAAAGGGACATACTTCTTGTCAAGACGTTGGTTAGATCCAGAGAGAGAGAGGGGGAGAGAGATTGGTTGGAGTAGTGTAAACAGAGTGAAGAAGAGGTAAATATCGACGGAGGAGGATCTGCAGAGTTAAGGAGGATCCGCGTTGCATGTAGCCGACGGCTGCAAGGCTGCTCTTCCTGATGGATCCCATCGTGTTAGGTGAGAGATCGTCTCTACGACTGAAATTGTTTGTTAAATTAAAATATCTTCAAGTTTGTTCAATTACCGCGAGTTAAGTTTGACGTAAATAATGGTTCAACCCTTTGACTGTCTATTGGTCACCGAAAAGTGAAGCGTTCGCTGTGTTCGGCTGAGTTGCAGCATTGATAGTCACAACATAGATACAGAAGCTGTTAAATTATCCCTAAATTTATCAAGTTTAATTAAATTCGAAAATAAAATATTGAAATAAATACTGTTTTAACCCTTTGACGATTGGTCAGTGAAGAGTAGAGCGTTCTTCTCTGTTAAACAGCATTAACAGCCACTATATAAATAAAAAAGAGCGGTGTGGGCGCTAATACAGGATGATCCACGAGTCCATATTTATCGTTTAAAAATCGAACAACATTTTCTCTACTTAGTGTCTCAAAATTTGTTCTATTAAACGTTTTCAAGTTTACTTACGGACCATTCTGCAGTAAACGGTAAATATAGGCTTCAATAGCAGTCAAAGGGTTAACATATTCTGTTCGTAAATTTTCCGAACTACCATTGGACCAGTCGAAGAAGAACAAACGTTAGGGTATCAATATCCAGATATTGGAAAGTGTCGATTGAATCATATGATCATACGATACGTCAACTATTTCGTGTGCTATTAATGGAACCGTCCGTTTCGTTATCTCGCGTAGAATTTTAAACTGTGATGTAACTTGGAATAATCGTCGATCTTCTTGCGAGCGTCTCAGTTTCCTTTTTCCTCCATCGGTGGATGGAAGAATTGGTGACGCGTGTATATGTCAATCAACTTCGACCTAATTGAATTTATAATTAAATGGAGACGTGGCGCTTGCATGCGTTTGTATCTGGCGCCGTCGCTCGCCACTTATTAATTTCGCGGCTAAACGATAATGAAATAGGTTGCCGCGAATTATCTACCAACACGAGCTCACCTAAGCGCTACTTTCCTTTCAAACTTCATCTTTATCCTTGGCTAGATTGGATCTAAGTCTCTGCTGTCCATCAGAGAAGTTTCAGCCTTCTTCGTTGATAATAAAAAACCGTCTGTTCTTCGTAATTCGTCGCAAACGGATAGAAAGATGGATGAAAGTGTAGGGGAGAGTTGTCAAAATTGAACCCCATTTCCATTTCATGCTCTGGATCGTGCTTTCCACGAGTGCTTCGTTACAGTGAAAGCAAAAGCACTCTTCTTTATCAGTACAAACTGTAACGTCTTCTTTAGCTAATACTCTTAGTCATCCTAAATTTGTCAAATATCGCCAATACTTTCACGATAAAAATATTTCTTAGTAATTACATAAACGGCTAATTTAACGTTCTATGCTTGGTGTACCACGTTGAACACGTAGAATTGGCGAAACGTAATTTTTCCAAGTGAAAATAATGCTCGCGAAACAGTGTATACAAGTGGATACAAGTGAGTTCCATTCATAGAAAGTATACTGTACTCATTTCTCCAGCAACCTTTGGCCTTGCTGGGTCCCGGATGCCCTCTCTCGGTCCTTATCGCCCTGCTTTTGATCTTTTTTCCCAAACTCTCGAGGCAGCTGAGGCCTCGCCAAGCCTCTCCCGCGAGTAAACGAACGATCGCGTTTAATAATTATGTCAGCGGCGTTTTCTCGTCTTGACGAATATCGAAGCGGACCGTTCTCTAACGAGGCTGTTTCGTTAGACCAGCTTCCTGGTGAGCAATGATCTACGCCACTTAGATACCGGTGCGCGTCTCAGCCAACTGCGTATCTCTCTGTTACTATGAAAATTTCGGACGTGATTTTACGTAATTAGGTAGTCACCTCGGAAGGAGGATATTTGTTGTAGAATAGGAGAAAAATAATTGATCGTGTATAATTTTGTGAAGAAGAAGGTCGATACACGAGAAATGACACGTTCAATCGTATCGAAACGAGGCGCGTAAGATGACCTACATTTTGGTAACGCAGGATCATAAATCTCCATGATGTTCCACGTTTGTTGTGACGCGTGAAACGCTGCCGATGACCTAGATCTGACGTTACCCTTGCAATAATTCCATACTGGACACGCGGCACACTTTGCGAGGGAATTGCGAAAATTGAAATATGATAAAAACGTGTGATAGAAAAGTCGGAGGGAATAGCGATAGCGGTGAATCTGAAGGATAGTAACGAATAGAAATCGCTATTTAAATTATCCTAACGAATATTATAGAGAACTCTGTGAGAAAAGTGATAGCGGTGAATCTGAAGGATAGTAACGAATAGAAATCGCTATTTAAATTATCCTAAGGAACCTAATAGAGAACTTCGAAAGAAAAGTGATAGCGGTGAATCTGAAGGATAGTAACGAATAGAAATCGCTATTTAAATTATCCTAACGAATATTATAGAGAACTCTGAGAGAAAAGTGATAGCGGCGAATCTGAAAAACAGTAACGAATGTAAATCCACTGTAATACAAAAAACACTCTAACAGAAACCACTGAAAATTAAAATTGCTGTACCATGAAAATTACCATTTTCAACGAATAACAATTTTCACTGATACCAATAAAAGAAAGAAGCTGGGTAGGTGAAGAATTGTGACGAACATTTCGCATATACCAAGAGTAACAAAGAGAAACGATAGAATTCGAATCGATGTCCGCGGTTTAAAACGCCTGCGTTATCGGGCTCCGGTTCTTTTTTTTTTTTGTTTCTCGAATGACGTTGACAATCTCCGAAGTCATTGACACCAATACACCCGTGTACGCACGTACAGTTCAAGACCTCGATATATGTAACGAGATACATTGGAGAACGTATATGTATATCCGAGAGATAACAGCATCCCGAACGTAGTCCTCCTTCGTTCGGTGTACATAGAGAGAGAGAGATACGGCGGACAATAAAAATTTGTCACGACACTGTAACGAACGATTAACCGTTAATGTTCCACCGTTATTTTGCACGATTGAGGAGAGACCTTTCAGCTGAGACTATCTGTGGAACGTTGGAATTCATCGGTCGTGTTTCTCTGCGGATATTGACGGGGATTAATTGAACGATTACGTCTATCAGAGGATCTTTAACAACGTTGTGAAAATCGCGAGATCGAGGAAGATTTCGGTGGTAAATTGGGAGTAGTCGAATATCGTAGGAATTCTCTGAATTTTAGTGGACGATTAGAGTTTTCCTGTTTTTCGAAGATGTAGAAATCTTTGAAATTACTGTCGAAGTCTCGGGATTAAGGAAAATTCTGAGTTTAAACGGAGAATAGCGAAATGTCGTGTAAATTCTCTGAATTTAAATTTTCCTCTTACCGAAGGATACAGAAGTCTTCGAAATTAAGGAAAATTCTGGAATTGAAGGGAGAATAGCGAAATATCGTGCAAACTCTCTGACTTTAAATTGTAGATTAAATTTTCCTCTTACCGAAGGATACAGAAGTCTTCGAAATTAAGGAAAATTCTGGTATCGAACGTAGAACAGTGGAATATCGTACGATTTCTTTGAATTCAACTTGCCGATTACACTTTTTCTGTTTAAAGAAGATAGAGAAATCTTCGAAATTATTGTGAAGATTTCGAAATTACGAAAAATTCTGGAATCGAACGGAGAATGGCGAAACCTGTCGCCTAAATTCTCTGATTTCAACTTGCAGATTAGGATACAGATGTCCTAGAAATTATTGACAATGACAGGAAATGTGCAGTTACAGATTCATTAGCGTTCAATTAGTACAGTTTGTTCCAGTTAAACAAGGAAGCCAGCTTTTAAGGGGTCCAGTTGACAAAGGACTGCTCAAATACTTATACAAGCTTCTGGAGTTCTCCGAGGCTACCTTAGGGACTATTTGTTTGCGATATCCTCTTCAGGATGTTTCCAACGATTCTGCTCGCCTGCGGGTTTAAAAGCACGGTGACAATTTTCGCTCGCTAATTTTCGTCGTCCCTTTAAACCTAATTCCCTCCGAGAAAGTCAATTTACCCGGTACAAAAGACTTTGCGGTCTTTCCTTCCGTAAGAATGTTCGCCCTCAGATATCGTACACCGATAAATTATAAACGACAATAAACTATCTTTTATGCATGAAACTTAGTATTTTATAACTAATACTAGGTTGAAACGTTGAAATAAAGGGACTATTTGGACCGTAAAGGGTTAACGCTCCTGTAAATCCTCGAAATATTCCTAATTCTATCAAAATTTTCAAGCATCTGTTCACATTCTAAAACATCGTCGAAACAATAACCAACTATCGTAAGAAAAATCCTTTTTCACAGACGCTAAAATTACACTTTATCTTAATTCCCAGTGAACCTACAAGTTAATTTGAGCAGTTCAGACGGTGTATACGTAATCGTAGATTACCGGAGACGTAAGGAGAGATATGAATTTTTATCATCTCGTTAAGCAACACTCCGATGCGTCTTCTTACTCTTTCCAGTCGTATTTTCTCTCTGTATATTCTACATACGTTACTGTATTACTCGAAACACCGTCAAAGAGATAATATTACAATAGCTGTACCTAAATCGTTCGAATAAAAGATTCATTCACTGTGTGAATCTGTGAATTAACTAAGAAATAAATTCTACGTTAACTAGAAAATCAGAGAGGACGTGGAAAGAATTAAACTAGTGGATAGATGAACGAGTGTAAGTTGGTGAATAATAATTATGAAAACGTTGAGGTTGCGACTGTGGTACACGGAGAAATGTAGCGTGAGGCCGCGATTTGGCTATGAAAGCGTGGCAGGGTGGAACGTATCGCATGGACTATTAGATACGGCATATAGTCATCCACAAACAACGATCATACGGCGAAACGATCCGGAGATGTATTGTTGACAAGTTATTACTTGCACGATTTGGACGTGAAGTTCTGCATACCCGTCCCGTGATTCAAGATCCTGGCTGTCAGCCACAGCAGATTCTTCTAATAGCCCATCCCAAAAACCTGTCGCGACTCTATATACCGTTCGTGGTCGAGTAGCAATTTTCGTCTCGGCACAGAGGATGCTTTCAATTACGGCTCGCTGTTCACTTTACTTCGGTATTCATCTTCTTGCCCCTACACCGGGGGAAATTTAACGCAGCGATTTACAGCGGACGGGAAATTGTTACTGCGGATGGCGAATAGAAGGATAGTTGCGAAGTTGTGAATGGAAGAATTTTTGGGTGGAACGTTCTTTGTCTTTTATTTTTCGTTGGAAAGAAGTTGAAGAGGAGAGAAAATTGTAAACGTGGGAAATTCTGGAGAACTGTGGAAACTTGAATCTTGGAAAATTGTGGAAAACTTTGGAAACTCGAATTTTGAAAAATTGTGGAAAACTCTGGAGACTCGAATTCTGAAAAATTCTGGAGAACTGTGGAAACTCGAATCTTGGAAAATTGTGGAAATGGGATGATAATTGTAGAGAAAATTTAGGTGGAATATTTGTTGATTTTTAAATTTTGTTTGGTATTCGTGTTTATGGTTCCCCGCGGGGAAATTTGATTCTGTGGTTTAAAGAGGAGAGAAAATTGCGAATGTGCGAAATTCTGGAGATCTGTGGAAATTCAAACATTGAAAAACTCTGGAAATTTAAATTTTCAAGTGCTCTGAAAATTTAAATACTGAAATACTCTGGAAAGATTTTCCACAGCGTGCAGAAATGTAGAAAAACTCAGGGAGATATTTTCCAAGCTTAGTATTTCTAAGATTAACTCTAGAAAAATCGTGGAAAAATGTCAAAAAGCTCGGGGGAATATTTCTCCCCCTCTGAAAGATGGAACAATATTAATTTCAATATGGATTCCTTCCTTTCATTTTCAAAGTGGACAAAGTGCAATTTCCCATTTTTCTATTTGAAAGTGGATTGCTTAAAAAATCTACCGATGAATTTTTCGATAAAATTGAGCATCGTTTTCGCAAAAATCCAGACAAGTCGGTGCGGTGAAACAAAAGGGGAAAAAATGGTGGTCCACACTTTCGCGGTGGCGAATTTTTTGCTCGTCGATCGAATATATTTCGGTCCCACTGTCATCGCGTATTCCAGATGCGAGAGCGGGTCCACTCCACGCTCACGCACACGCGTGTTGCGGGATAAATTTTGCACGGGTGTATTTTAGGTGCACGAAGAAAGGTACGGTTTACTCTGGCGGGTAAGAAAACCAGTAAGAATCGCATGGAAAACGCGGCATAGTATGTTAAGGGAAATCGAAAAGCGAGCGTAAATGTCACGAATCGCTTCGAACTGGTGTAAAGTGATTAAAACAACGTGGAAGCTTGTCAACCGTGGCAAAACAGTTCAAAAGAACATGAACAGAGGTGGACGTTTACGAGCCAACGTGAACATAAGTGTGAAATGTGATTCAGCGAAGGAAGAAGCTTTATCCTTCTTTTCTCTCTCTCTCTCGTGGAAAATTGATTAACAAACAGTTGGAGTATTTTATTAAAACAAATACGTGCAACGTCTGTGGAGTGCAATTGAAATTCAGTGTGATGCAGACGCGTCTGGAAATCCGCGTAGCTATGACGAAACTAAATATGTTCGACGAGGTCAAACGGTTATCTTGGAAAAATGTGCGCGATTAGCGCATAATTAATTTCCTCTTGCGTCAAGTTGCATAAATTTCAATCCTATAAATAAACCATCCTATAATCTCTGAAAAAAACTAGAAATCTGTTCTTTCGATATCTGAATTCGACGAGTTTTTCCAATTTGTAGGCGTTTAAAAAAACAAATTCGACGGATAAATTAAACATATAGAGACGATGATAGATATACAGATGATTTCATCGTAATTGCGTTTCTCTTGAGGGTATAAAACGCGATAAGAGGCGTTCGATTACGGAGCAAGTTGGATGGTAAACGATCTTATAATGAAAATTTGAATATAATGGAATTTATCGTATTCGATTTGATGGTAGTTTGGCTGGTGTCCAGATTTTATACGGGATCTTTTTGGAAATAATGATGAAACGTGACAGGACTATTTCGAATGTGTTTGCAGAGATACACGTGTTATAAATCTATGCACGTATCATACATCACCTCGTCACCGGCCATTCTGACTAAATACCGAGATTCATGACCCTTCTGAATATCCTCCATTCCATGAAATCTCTCGTCTATTCCTAATTGGACTCGCGTACCTACCTCGTTAGCGATCCTCCTCGCTAAATCCACTATACCGGGAACGAATCTCTAACCACTTGTCAATTTATGCCAATTTCCTATCGATAGAAATTTAGAAACGAAGCTTCCGATTTCTTACGCCTGTTTGCTATCGATTTTTCGTAAATTTCGAATTAACGCTGCAGAGATTTCTTTTAGGCTAATTTGCCATCGATTTTTCATAAATTTGCGATTAAAGCTTCCGATTTCTCACGCCTATTTATTATCATATTTTCAAGGATTTGAAATTAACGCTGGAGAGAGTTGAAGTTTCCAATTTCCTCCGCGAATTTTTCAGAAATTTGGGATCAAAGCTTCCGATTTCTCACGCCAATTTCTATCAATTTTTCAAAAATTTGAAATTAACGCGGGAGAGAATTAAATTTTTCAATTTCTCCCGCCAACTTTCCGGCAACTTTTCATAAATTTGGGATCAAAGCTTCCGATTTCTCACGCCAATTTCCATCAATTTTTCAAAAATTTGAAATTAACGCAAGAGAGAATTAAATTTTTCAATTTCCCGTCAAATTTTCACAAATTTAGAATTACCGATGACGACACTACCCCAAAAATATTCGCGTCGTATCGAACGCGCAGTGATCCCAAAAATTTCGACAAAAAACAACTAATACAGATCACAGATTGGAAAACTAGTTCCGCCAGAAAAAAAAAAAGAGAAAAAACGAAGAAGATTTAATTTTCTGGTCGCGACACGGCGCGACGCGGCGTCGAGCTAATCACCAACATGTGCGCGGAAATGAAATTAAAGAGATCCGTTTCTATAAAAGCGGAGGCCGACAAAGGGGACGGTGCAGCGGGGTCGATAATTAGCGAGTGAGAATGGTAGACAAACACTGGTCGCGTTTCGGGCATCTATGTAAGCGGAACACATGTTTTCGAGGGTGACACTGACATCCATCACTCGTGCCCGTGCACGCCCACGTCTCTCTCTCTTCCACCAACACAGAGCTTCACTTTTCTACTTATAACAGCTCTGCACGCTTTTTACTCCTTCCTTTTATCCGCGACAATTTGTTCCGCCTACCCGGTATCGTTTTCGCAAATTTCCAGCTACGAAATTAGCCGATTCCCGCTCTACATCGCGCCTCCGCGCTTTTTATCGCCACCCCGTGCATCTTCCTGCGCGATACTCCGTCGAAATTCCGTGGAGAAAGGGGTGCTATCGTTTCGAGCGAATAATTTTATCGTGCAATATCGTTCGACGATGTAAATCTAGAAAATCGATCGTCCTGAAGTTTTCTTAACCCGTTAACACTCAAATTATTATTTTAATTATTTTCTTACACTGTTCGTGTTGCGCTGTGCTTTCTATTTTACGGTGAAAATCTATGTCAGAATTATAAATAAATGGGAAACTTATTTCTGTACGTCTAGGAAATAATTAAAAAATAATAAAATCGACCACTTTTGGCATATCAAGGGGTTAATCTATATTTCACGATCATTATTTTATTCTAACCACTACTTAGTTAATTGTACTGTTATAAAATACGATCCATCCACCTTGCCGAACAAGTTAAATAATCTATGAAAAGGCGCCACGTTTATCTCTATTCAAAAATTCAATCCTCTCAGCGAATCAACAAATATTTAATGCAAATTCCTAACTAATACATTAACTCTAGAAAATCCAAAGGATGATAGAAAAATATCCACAAAATTTCAAACAGCTTATGCAAGTAACTCTTCGGTATTTTACTTCCTCGCACAAAACTAAATACAATTAAACATTCTATTAACTGTTTTTCGACTGAAAATTAAACGAAACCTCGCAACATCTCCAGGTTTCTAAGCTCACCAACGCCAGATTCTCTCTAAACCGCTATAATTACTCCGAACACAATGTACCTTTCGTCCATTTTCGTCGCTTCCGATGAATCGGCCATTGAGCCGGTGGCCAAATCTTGCTGGACTGTCGCTATCAATCTCGATCAAGAAGCATAACGTCGACTTCCATCGTTTCTCTAATATAATCCACGATTGTCGACCGACTCGTCTGTTCCTACGATAAAGCAACCGTTGATCCGCTCTCCTCCTCTCTAGAGACCACGATGAATTTCGTTTTCTCTCCCGGGAGCAACCAGTTCCTCCCCGCGCGCGCGAGAATCGAGGAGGAATACATAAATCGCGAGGCGGGAAGATCGAGTGCAGGATCGTACATCTGCGGATCGTCGCGTGGAACCGCTGGATCTGGCCATTTCACGCACGCACACGCGCGTGAACGTCGCGTTGCAACGCAATATTATTAGACTTTTTCCGCGGGTGTACGCGAGCTGATGAATGGCCGAAGATCAAAGGGATCACCGCGCGTGTAGTCATTTTACACGCGTGTAATACACGTATCCTCCGTTGGCAAAAGGGGGTTCTCCGTGTGTGGACGCGTGTGCGTGTCCACAGATGCCACGCACCGGGAGGATCCCTTTTCTCCCATTCGGGACGTTGCTTTCACGCTAATTCCTCATGTTCCCTGGACGTATAGTTTGTCTGAATGGAGAGACGTGGATTTCTAATTGATTTGTAAGCTTGTATGTTCCTTCTTCTGCTTGGAGTTTCTCCTCACGTGTTTCTGTGTAACCGCTGTTATCGAGCGGAGTTTAGAAGGTCCGAAGGGAGTTTCGGAGAGTGAAGTTTTGTGAGGTTGAGAAATTTATTGCTGACCCTTATTGGATTTCTCAGTTTCTTCGGGAGCCAGGGATTAGCGGCTGGAATAAGAAAAATATTTGGTTTAGATTGTAGGAAAGGGCTCGATATATACGTGCTCCAAGTAGCTTATAAGAATGATAAGGATAATTGTTTAGATATGTACCGGGAGCAGATTTATATTGGTCTTCTTTTTATACCAATTTTTCTTTCTTCATATTGTACGTGTTGGGGCACCCTTTATATCTGTACAGAAGGCAAATAAATTTAAGTTAGCTTCCTTGAAAAATATGTTGGTAACCTTCTTTTTTATTCAATCTTAATAATTTTGTAGTGACTGTTTAACCCTTTGCACTCCAATGGCGCTTTTATGGCGACACGCGTAATTACTTTGGAGAAATGTACAATTCAGACTTTTTTTATATTATTTTATATTTTAACAGAAGAAATACAAATAAATAAATTCGTAAACACTAAAAATCCTTTTTTTTTTTCAAGACAAAACTTTGGCTTTCCAGAAGTTTCACTATTAATCTTATCAAAAAATACTCGGAGTGCAAAGGGTTAAGTTTGCTTTGTATTCAGTAAGTGTCTTAATATTTATCCTACATCTATTTAAGTATGATTCGCTGGGAAGGCTACTTTTATACCACAAAAAGCCTAGAAAAGTTTAAACAATTTTTTGCACCTGCCACATTTGATTCTAAAAAATTCATTCTCTTTTGTCTTTCTATATTTATATACTGAACACAGAGTAGCTGTATCGTTGCGAAAATTGACCAGGTATCCCGAAAGAACCTCGGAAAATTCAAGTAACTTCTCGTCGATTGAAGTTTCATTCAAAAAAGTGAATTATTCTTCGATCTCCCTGTATTTCCATAGAACTGAAGTGTTCGCGATTCACGAGGTGCCGACAGCGTCTCTAGATCCGCGGTAGAAGACAGATGTTGTTGGAAATGAAAGGAAATTCGTCGTAATTATAAATCTATCAGGCGAGCGTTTTATCCCCTCATTAATTACTCACCTATAAGCAAGCCGACCAGAAGCAGGCATAAACCACGGGGCTTGTCTTCTGTTTAACGAGCGCGCGCCACGCTACTCCCTCGCGATCGAACGGTTCGCCGGCAAAAAGACGGGGCTTTAATGTAACGCGGCTCATTAAGTCCAAATCGTTGGAGTTTAACGGGCCACGTCGGGGTCGTTCCACGAATTCGCGATCGTCCGCTGAAAAACTCTCTCCTTTTACCAGGGTGATTCGTGGAAAACCGCCTCCTCGTTTGTCTTTCAATTAAAACGCCCGCGAAACCCGCTCTCTACTCCTCCGACCAGACTATAGATTAATCTCGCTACTGAGAAAATATTTGTAAACCTGTCAGCGGGAGAACCGTCCGTTTAGAAAACTGTTTATCAGAAGAAGTTGAAGAATTTCGGAGTAAATTGCGAGAGGCGAAATTTTCGACCTATCCGTGGGAACTTGTTCGTTGGATAGAAGTTAACAGTTTGGGAAAAATTGCGAGTAGAATACTTCGGCTGAAAATTAAAATCAAAATTGTGATTTATTATGAATTGATAGAATGTTCAATTTGAGAGAAATTCTAAGCACAGTTCTCTAGCTGTTGATAAAAATTGCAGAAGCGACGCTTCTCCTCCGAGATGTAAAATAGAAAACGAATACCAAAGAAAATTCTTCAGCTATCAATTAAAATTGCAAAAGTGACAATTTCCCATCTATACAGATTTAAAACAGGAAATTAATACCAAAGAGAATTCTTCAGTTATCGAGTAAAATTGCAGGAACGACACTTCCCCTTCGAGATTTAAAATAGCAAACGAATACCAAAGAAAATTCTTCAGATAACGATTGAAAACTAGAAACGACACTTTCTCATCTTCCTTCGAAGCAATAATTTTCAAATCTGAAAGCACGCACTTACTACAGAACCTCCTACAAATCATAGAATCGTATAAATTCTTAAAAATTCTTCCTCGTAACGCTGGTTCAAAGGCTGCCCCTTTCCTCTACGCCATCGATATACCGTTGATGGTTGAAATGTGGCGTAAAGGGCGCGTGTTTCGCGCCTCTGCCAAGAAACCGCCATTACGGGGAGAGCTGAGGGGATGTGGAGGATGAAAAAAAATGGTGGCCGATGGCCTGGCAAAAACGCGTCTCTACGGTTGGCGGCGTCGCCGACGGAACTCTTCTTCCAGGAATCACGTACAGCCCTCCTTTCCTCCTCTTATTTATTCCTGTTCTGGCCGTAACGCGTAAGTAGAAAAGAGGAACGAACGAGAAAGGGAAACCGACGTAACCATCAACTCGTAGGGAGAGAAGAAGATCGCTTAGAAAGAGAAGAGCAGACATAAATGTCCCCTTCCGCGAGAGAAAGTCCTCGTTCATGTTCCATAAACAGACACGTATTTCCTTCGCGGATATCCGTCCACCTCCTCTCCAGATCCATTACGCTTCTTCAAAATAGATGCAAACGGCTAGAGGGAGAGATTCGATCCTCTCTCGACATCAAAGGACCTCGAAGATGTTAATGTTTGCGAGGTCTAAGTTGTGAATGGAGGACGTCGATGTCTTTGTACTTTTATTTGTTCATCGTGACGATGAAGGGAAGCTTCGAATCTACGGATAAGTACGAAATGACTTTTTTCTGAATTTTTTTGGAAATTGAAAGTTGAAATTAATTTAATAATCACAGAAACACGGTGTTATTAGAATTATCGTAGGTGCAATACAGTAGTCGAACGTTGCATAAATCGTACTTCATTTCTTTTTAACCCTTTGAATATCCTAGGCAAAAATTGATCAAGCATCCATCGGTAAATAGATAAATTTAAAAACCAAAAGACGTACTTTTTAACCCTTTGCATCCCTCAAGCAAAATTGATCTCAATTAAGCCTACCTTACAGACGCAACGATAGACTGTTATCTATCCATGATCGTAGACAGATAAGAAATTTAAAGAACAAAAAATTCAGTCGTGAAAGGGTTAATATTCGATGATTCGAGGTCTGAAAATTTTCTGTTTACATTTTCCGCAGCCCGTTTATTTCACATTTTTAAACACTAGTTCGACAACTCTCTCCAATAATTTTCCCCGTCTCTCTGATAACAGACAATTAACGTGTTTCGCGGCGAAGAGGAGGAACACGCGAGGAAAGCGCGCTGGAGTTAAAGATAGCCCTCTTATTATGCCTGCCCGTAACGGGTTGTTGTCTTCGCTTACCGGCGAACGGAATTTAGGTGGGTTTGGTATGCAGTTAGAGGCAATTGCTAGGGCATTGCTTCGCTAATTAAGGGTTGCTACAACCGACATACATCTGCATCTCATTAAAACGAGCCCCAAGCGCCAGGTGTAGTCGCGTTATTTAGTGTCTCGGACACGTTGCAATCGACGGAGGAGTAAGTAACGTGGTCCCTTTGCGTTCCTATTAGTACCTACGCCGATTTTATAAATCAAAATCGTGTTGCTCTCTTCGTTACGCGTATCTTAAATAGAGGGGTTCACCGAGTGGAAACTGAGGGATTTATCGACTTTTTTATGGACCCGAGGGTCACTTTTAATCGAACCACCCTGAAAGGGTCCGTCTAATTTTTCTTCTTCGACTGGTTCCAAGCGTTAACGCAATCCTATTTCTGACCCAAAACGAGAACAAAAAACAGAAAGAAATATTTCAATTAACCCTTCGAACACAATAGACTCCTATACAACCAATAAACTCACATAAATACATTTAACACTAGGTTTACGGGACGCGTCATTTTGGCGCATTTCGAATTTCACTGGCGTTTCGAGTTTCTGGGAATTACAGAAACCGTTTACATTTCTCTCCTACCACTCATGCTTAACATAAATCTTACATAAATCTATAACATCGCATAGTTTCGTTTACAAGTTAACAGTACATAATACGTTCTTTTCATATAAAATAAATTACTTTTAAAAAAAAATTTGCGATCAATTGACGCGTGTCCGTAGAAACGGGTACAAATCTCCGCAAAACCTAGCGTTAACCAATACAAACAGTCATACTCCTCCTCCATCCAAGAGTCAAAGAAACATAGTACCCCAAAAAGACACCACCCCCCCCCCCAAAAAACGCAGAAACTCTCGCACGAACGAATCCACACCTCCGGCAAACCTCTGCCTCAGCCCGTTAAATTCGTTCTCCACGAACAGAGAGTAACACGAGCGAACTCGGTGCAGATCAACAGCAGCAGCAACAGCAGCAGCAGCCTCACCAGCAGCAGCAGCAGCAACAGTACGGTGAGGTGAACCAGCTTGGCGGAGTGTTCGTTAACGGTCGTCCCTTGCCAAACGCGGTCAGGTTGCGAATAGTCGAGCTTGCTCAGCTTGGTATCAGGCCGTGCGACATCTCGCGGCAGCTGCGGGTCAGCCATGGTTGTGTCAGCAAGATCTTGGCCCGTTACCACGAGACAGGCAGCATACTGCCCGGTGCTATCGGTGGTAGCAAGCCCCGTGTTACCACGCCTAAGGTCGTCCAGTACATCAAACAGCTGAAGCTCAAGGATCCGGGGATATTCGCGTGGGAGATCAGGGATCGTTTGTTGTCTGACGGTGTTTGCGACAAGTACAACGTGCCATCGGTCAGCAGCATCTCGAGGATACTGAGGAACAAAGTCGGCGCTGCCACAGCTATACACCATCATCCGCATCATCCGGCGCATCATCATCATCATCACCATTTGTACGCGGCGGCTGCAGCCGCAGGAGCTGCGCTTTGTCCTGTACCGTATCCACCGACGCCGTATCACGCGACGCCTCCACCCGCTGTTACGCATCACCATCATCATCATCATCATCCAGGTTGGTAGCAGGTGTTTACTACGTTCTTGTGTTACGTTTCTTGTTCTTCTTCCTTCGAACGAGAACTTTCGGAGTACATAGGCTTGCTTCGCGCTCGCGCTGTAGATCACAGTCACTGGGTAGTCTACCTTGATATTTCCGGGATTAACACGTTCACTGTCCGATAGAGAAGCATTTCAATCTAAGGAACGTGTTGTGAAAAGTTTAGCTATATTTTACAAGGTTCGTTTTATTTATTTAACACGTTCGCTACCAGCGTCACATATGTGTGACCAATTCCCACGATAGAACGGTACTATCTACCTGTAATACATAATAAAAAATGCACTGTTAGGTGTGTATAAGTGCAGGCATCTATCGTACTATGTAAAACTGAAAAAAATATAGATATTAAGAATGTAAACCGTGGTAGCGAACGTGTTAACACTAATTCATGCTTCCTCCATTAAAATGAAAAATTCCAAGGAACGACAGAAAACTAATTAACTTTCTGTTTCTACTTTTCCGACACTGAACATGTTGATACGAAAAAAGTTCTCGATCGAAAAGCCAAGGTACCGAGCACGGTGCGTGACAGATTGGTGGAAGAACAGTTTAGGTTCGAGGCTGCGGTCAAGTATCCGCAACTTGAAGTATGCGTTCAGTTCTAGCAGCGAGCTCTCGGGATATCCGGCAACAGTCGCGTCTCTTTCTTCCATCCTGATCGCTGAAAAATATAACAGAATTCCAACGAACCTGTGTCCCCTCATCCACCAATTTTTTGGTACCGGTGCGTTTCCAGTTGGACCGACGACCCCTAGCAAGCTGTCTCCGTCCTCTCCGACCACAGTTCATCACACTGGAATCGCTCATCAGACGTCCACACCGGCTGGTTTACAGTGGCCCAGTCCTCACACGGTCCACGACATCCTCGCCAGCGGTTGCAATCTCGCCAATTCTCAGTCATCCCCGTCGCCAACGTCGCCGATCTGCGCGACGGTCAACAACAACCATCACCACCATCCCCATCCCCATCATCATCATCATCAAAGCAACGACAACTCGACCAGTAACAATAACAACAACAACGAAGAGACCACCAGCGGTTACCATCATCCGCACCACCATCATCATCACCATCAGCAGTATTACGCGTCAGCTCTCTACCATCATCACCATCATCATCACTCGGACAACGTGACACCTGTCGCGACCACGTCACCTGTCCTCACCGTGCAGTCGATCATGATGCAGTCGTCCACGGTGAACAGCCAGCCAGCCAGTCCCTGTAATTGAGAAAGGATTAGAGAAGTTTCAGGAGAAAGATGAAGAGCGATGAGAGGATCGTCGCTGAAGAGGAGAACATTTCTTTCTGGGACTGTTCGCGAGAAGATTGAGAGGAATTTGGGATTAGAAGAAGTGGATGAGAGAATTTTCGATGGTGTTTTGGTGGTCCTTGAGAGTAGACGTTGAAGAAGAACTTTCTCGGACTGTATTTTGAGAAGTTTGTAAGGAATTTGGGAGGATCGGGATAACGATGAGTGGATGAAAGAGAAATTTCGATGGTGTTTGGTGGTCCTTGAGATGTTGTAGAGTTTTCTGAGACTATATCTGAGAAGTTTGTAACGAATTTGGGATACAACGTGCGGATGAGAGAGAATTCTGACGATGTTCAGTGGTCCTTGAGTGGGAGAATATGGATGTTGAAGAATTTTCTGAGACTATTTCGGAGAAGTTCGTAGTAAGTTTGTAAGAGTGACTGTGAATTGAAGCTTGTAAAGCGTGATTGGATCTCTGTAGACAGGCGAGAACGGTATATCATCGTCACCAGTATTATGTATTTTTATCATCGTCATTCGCCAAAAGTGCCTTTTTTTCGAGTGCCATAAGGAAAAGCAATTCTACGACTGTGAGAGAAGAAGATTGTTGTAATTTTATAGAGAAAAAAAATAATAATAATAAGGATCTACACACTGTTCAATCCTTCAGCCCGTTTTTTTTTTTTTTGTACGTTTGTTCGATCTTTGCGTAGGTTTAATGATGTAATCATTGTTAAAGGAAACGTTTAAAGAAGTCTCTGGACCGATGGAACGCTATTGATATTATTTAACTGATAAATTGTGTACAATCGTGTCACGATTGAGCGACTATAGTCCTCTGCCATGCTTTTTTATGGAATGCAATTTTTGTCATTTTGGGAAATATATATTTTCCTTGAAGTTAAACGACATATGTGTGTGTGTATGTGTAACCTTCCTCCCTTTATCACCGTAATCTTTTTCAGATTTAATTCGAGTATACGATAAAAACCGGATAGCAAGGTAAGGTAAGTTTGTCGAGCTTGATGGAAATATATGAAGAAGAGATTAGTAAAAGATGAGAGTCGAATTACACGGAGATGTCGAAAAGATTAGTCTGGTAACGATGCATCGCGGACAAACTGTCTCTCTTTACGTCCCTCCATCACTATAATTAACCGAAATCTTTTTCTCGCCTCGGACATTAATCTACCTCCTAGCTCACGGCTCAGTTGGCACGCTGAAGAGTTCAAGAATACAACGGTGCTTTAGATTCTCTGCAATTCCGCTCCTTCTTGGCACGACGCTTTCCAACGTTCAATTTTCTTCCAACGATACGAATTATCCGAAAGACGGAAATGTCTGATTCGGTTAAACAGGAGTGAAAATTCAGGAAGAATTTCTTTCTATTTGTTTCTCTTTTTCCTTCGCTTTCTGTTGGAGAACGCGGTAACTTGTGCCTGTTAAGTTAATCTTCTCGCGGCGATCTTGGTGTGTAATTAGCAAAGACTTCCTTGATGCGAAGGGAAAGTTCGTTTTAAGGGGAATGAAAGAAAAACCGACGAAGTCATCTTGAGATTTAGTTGTCCGTGTGCTCGCGTAATCGCGAGTTTCCAATCGATCGAAGAACACAAGGTATGTATTCAGTTTGATCGCCGCTCCAGAAATGGTCCAAGCAAGGCTGAAGAAGCTGAGTAAGGAAAGGGGGAGAGTTAAATTGTTAAATTCAAATATTCAAAGTTTTAAATGGGAATTCTTCAATTCGTAATATTTAAATTCTTCACTTCAAATTCCTAAATTCGTAATATTCAAATTCTCAAATTATTAAAATTGAAATTCTCAAATTCGTAATATTCAAATTCCCAAATTATTAAAACTAAAATTCTCAAATTCGTGATATTTAAATTCTTCACTTCAAATTCCTAAATTCGTAATATTCAAATTCCCAAATTATTAAAACTAAAATTCTCAAATTCGTAAAATTGAAATTCTCATATTATTAAAATTGAAATTCTTCACTTCAAATTCCTGAATTCGCAATATTCAAATTCTCAAATTACTAAAATCCAAATTCTCAAATTAGCAAAACTAAAATTCTTCAATTCGCGATATTTAAATTCTTCACCTCGAATTCCTAAATTCGCAATATTCAAATTCTCAAATTAGCAAAACTAAAATTCTTCAATTCGCGATATTTAAATTCCGGAGTCAATTAAATCCATTTCCAATCGCTCCAGCTAAAATATCCCGAAATCTCAATTGGAATATTTCAGTTCCACGTTGAAACATTGAACTACAAGTGGCTGCAACAATGTACCAGCGAAGTTGCCTCAATAAAGATGTCAATTAGCTATTTACAATCAGCGTCTCTTCGACTTCGCTGTTCGCATCGAACTATAAACGGATGAAAGGGCTCGTAGAGAACGGATCGGAAAGAATGTGACGATCGTAAAACACGCTTGCTGATTTTATATGGCGACGGTTAGAATAATTGTGTGTCGCGAGAATTACATGCACTATCGCGTATCCTTGTTAACGGCTCTTGTAAAACACACGCAACCAGATATAAGTGTGCATCGATTCGCGCGTAACTTTACCCGATAACGTGTGGAACGGTTTTGATTGATGCTTCCATTCCGAATAATCAGAAGAGTTTCTGTGTAACCAAAGATAATGTTCGTCCCCATGTTTAATGAGCTGCGATATCGTTCTTAATGCGTACAAGCCTACAACTAAATTAATCGTTTCCTCCCTTGTTTTTCAAAGAAACAACGTTCCACGAAGAAAGTGCGATTCGAACTCTCTCTCTTTGAAACGCATACTTCAATCGTAATTCACGAGTTCCTTGTCACGGCAGAATTGCAAGTTTCACCGGAGTGTTGAAAGAAAGTTCACGTTAAAATATTTCATTATCGAAAAATATCGATATAAACAAACATCGAATCGAAGAGTAACTCTTTTTTTCTAATTAAAACTTCATTTTTGAAAACTCTCGTTTATCACCGATGGTACCTGCCTAAACTACCTGATAAAATCGTTTAGTTATTGAAAAATATCGACACGGACTGAATTTTTCACATTCGCAAGCATCAAATCGAAAAATAATTGTTTTCTTTCGATTAAAATTCCATTTTCGAAAACTCTCGTGTGTCCCTCGATGGCACACGTGGTATAGACCGCGTTAATTAAGTGAAATAATATTTCTAGTTCGACTTTAATAAAAAAAAAAACAAATTTGGAACAAATAGATTGGTAATAACTTGAACGATAAAATCAGAACAAAGTGAGATTGACAAACGATAGAAACGCTTTCTCAGCTGAATATCCAACAGCTTCTGTTGTACGATAAGGAAGCAGATAACAGTACACGCGTGGTGTTGTCTTTTGTGTAGGTATCGGCGCGCGCGCGCGCCGAGTTATAAAAGCAAACGAGTCGGCGCTGTCCAATCAGCGTTGATCGAGCGTGAAATCCCTCCTCTTCGACGAAATTAGACACCCACTCGGCGTTCCCGGCGCTCACGAGCCTCGGTCAAAATAACCAATGATAGTTTTTCCAATGGAAGGTGATATCAAGCGGAATTCAGGCGCCATTTAGATAGAATCCGTACGATAAACCACGTTTCGCAATGGAAAAGCATCAACTCGATCCTTTTACAATTGATCCTAATTAAAGTTCTATGTCCAATTTTCGATATAACTCTGCGAAATACATTTTTACAATAACAATCTATCAGACGCTGTTACGATCATTTTTTCGAATTTTACAAGTTTCCGTTTCAATTGAATAAGCGACGAGGCGAAGCAAAACGAGGCGAAGAAAGGGTTAAAGACTGACACCTGATAAGTGAGTCTTCCATGTAACAGCTTGGGTAACAATAATCGGCACCTCCTGTCGACGTATAAGCTTGGAAGTGTGTTTTTCTGGTGACGTTTAGACGCGCATATAACATAATGAGTCCCGTTGCGGCATGACGAACCGTCCCTTTGAAATACGAATATCCCCTTTCTACTCTGCGGTGTGATACTCCGCCCCGATACACTATTACTGCCTAGTCAAAGGAGCGACAGAACCGCTTCTTTGGAAGTCGTTCAGTGTCGGTTTTCCACGTTCTCATTAAGGGCGCGGTTGGTCTTATTAACCGCGAGAAAAGAAAGGGGCAGATTTTTCGTTCCTTCTTCCTCGAAGAAAAAAAATCAGACGTCTTTCGGTCACGAAAGAAAAAATAAAGAGTCTATTTACCGTATGTAAATGTATAATAGGTGTAAGAAGATTAGCAGATAGGCTATTAATTATCAGTGATAAAAATGAAATAAGGAAGACAAGAGGGTAATTTGTTAGAAGCTCACAAGGCTTGTCAAAGTAGCTTCTAATATCAGAGGAGTGTACAGACATTGGCCGTGAATAGACGTATAAATTTCCACGGCAAATATACGTCAGGGGTTTTTGCAGAGAGAAGGTGAAGACTCGAATGAGCGAGAGAATGGTGTGTCCAGCTCAACCTTTCTCTGTTTAAAATACGGCTGACTTCTGGGGGCGAGAGTTAGCTTTGCTCGCCGATCTCGCGAACTCCGTCACGCTCGATTACGAGCTACGCCATGACGAAGATACGCTAATAAATTAACGGGTAAATAAACCCTACGGAGAGGGAACACGCGCTACACGTATCTTCGCTTAGAATAGAATAGAATGTATTAGAAGAGCACGCGCGATTAATGGGCCGAGATTTCGTACGGCTGGAAGGTGCAGCGTCAACGTCGAGCCGCACGATTTCCCAAGAACGAGCTGAAGTAACTACAGTGATGGAATAACTTTTCGTACTTTGAGAAACGTGAAACCGCCGGAGGAAGCGCTTAAGAGGATCGCGGGCAACCCTTCTTTCGCTTGCTTCTTGCTCGTGCTCGCTTCGTTTCCTCTAACTGGAGTATACAAATTCAAATATTCAAATTTATATATTCAAACTCTGAAATTAAAATTCAGCCAATTAAACTCGAAGTATTCAAATTTAAACTTTCAGATTCAAATATTCCAATTCAAATTTACATTAAGAGTAATTTGGCCCTACTATCTCGTAGACTTCGTATCTTCACGATGATAGATCCTGTGGATCAGCAAATAGGAGAAAAGGGAAAGGGGTGGAACGTGATAATTAAGAAAACGTCCCGTTCTCCTGGTCCAGCGTGTTCCTTTCGTCTGGAGAGGCAAGTCGAGCCGCGTTTTCCATTCGGTGTACAAATAGCTCACAGACCCCTAGCCCCTGTCGGCTTCTCTCATGTCTCCGCGAAGCTGCGTGTCGCGTCGCGTCGCACGCTTCATGCTTCTACGCTACTCGATGTCGAGCGTCGTCGCTCCTACTTTTAATCTATCTCCTTTTTTCGCTTCTTTGCACGTGGAACGTCGGATAATGCGCGGGAAAAATGGTCGTCTTCTGTTTCGGGCCCGGTTTTTCCTGGAAATTACTTGTCACGTGGTAAAATAATGGAACCAAGGGGAACTGTCGTGTAGAAAAGAATATTTTTTACAGACTTAGCATTCCGAACTTAATGAACTACAAGCTATTACACGTGGTAAATTACATATTTTAATCGTTCTATTATTTGATTCGGTATTTGGTTAGGTTAGTAATAAGGCGGGAAAAAATTTTAACCTCGTACACACTCGTTACGAAGTAAATTTAATCGTTGTATATAGTTAGAATTGCTTAGAGTTTCATTGTAAATGATATTTTGGTAAGGTTACTGTAAAAAGATTACTATTTACCATTCCGAGGAGTTATTTT
>NW_017100143.1:673964-694156 GCF_001263275.1 Habropoda laboriosa
GACGACGGCGCAGAGACGCATTAGCCATATTCCGAGGTTGCATGGCGGAACGCCCCTTTCATGCCATCCCCTCCTACCTTTGAATATCACGGGGAAGATAGAAAGTCCCGTAGAATTTACCGGCAAAGATTCGGAACGGTTTTCTGGGTGTAAATTAGTTAACGAATTGCTATCCTTAATCTCGCTTCTTTCTGCCTGCTCCTTTTTTCCACTAACAAACGTTCCGAAGCACTGACACGTTCGACCTATCGAAATTCAATCGAACGAAATAAAAATAAATGTCGCAAGATTCGTAATTAAAATTTGAAAAATTCAGGTACATGTCAGACGATAAAATTAATTAATAAGCTGTAAAGTAATATTTTATATGTTACGAGATGTATTTCTTGATTAATTAATCATGATTATGTTTGTCAAAGAATACAACAATGAACTGTCGATTGTCGAGTGGAATCGATTTCTAATATGATTGTCGATAATAGATCATCTATCGATAAAAGAGTATTGATTGTAACTTCAAACGATTTCAAGAGAAATGTCAAAAATAATATGATTATAAAGGAAGTATTGATTGCGATAATGTACAAGATTAAGAATTAAACTGATTCTGTTACTATGTGTAGCAATATCCACTGTGGAAATGTATATACGCCATATGCGTACCAAAATTGTCAGAAGAATGCAACAGAACTACTTCAAAGATGACTACACTCTTCGACAGATTCTGCGTAACCAAATCTTCACAAGTAATAATACAAGTTTGCTAATGTTCAAATTAATTATAATTTTTTATTGTTATCATATACAATCACCAATAAAACTGTAATTAATTATGAAATAAAAGTGAAATAAGAGTAAAACTAATATATGCACGAAAGGATATTCGGTTTATTTATTGCCCCATTTTTATCAATTAAGGAATTCCTTTATTTCTTACTCGATGAAGTATAAAAAAAACTTCTATTCTGTCCAGCGACACGTTCGTTTAAACTGGTTTTATTTAACAAATATTTAGTAATATTGCTACGACGAAAAATTACCCGCTTCTATTATCCGTATTAATTAATATATATACTTATGTCGTATGTACGTAAAGGAACACAGTAATACAAATTTGCACAAGAGTGTAAACTATGCTATATTATCGGGAGATATGCTCGAGGTTGGAATTTATATTATTTTATTGTACCATACACGTTAAGCATTAAATAGTTTATTTAACGCCCTTCTTTTTTTTCTCATATGTATTAAAAGACAGATACTGATACAAAGGAAACAATGAGAGAACTATCATACACAATTTTTTTCGAACCTAAAAATGTATTGAATCAATTTACGACAGCTTATCAACATACTTATTTCTCCACCACGTTGGTTCTTCCTCGTTCTACTTACAAGATGGTAGTTACTTAAATAATACACTACAACAGCCATGATACAAACATGTAACATTTAAAAAATATGGGATTCCAGTGAACTGCAGACTACTCCTGACCGTAATGTTCTGTCTTACGTCTAAGAGGAATTCGAATAATATTCGTCGTAATGATGAAAAAATGAGTATGTAATTCGATGAAGGGAATGAATTTGTCTCTATACGATAACAAGTAAAAAGTGAATCTTTTTTTTTCTTTGAAAATTGTAAAATTTATCCACACGCGTAGAGTATCGTGTAAGAAAAACTCCATTCTCCTCTTCGTTGGACCATCCAATGTACGTAATATGTACAAGCATTGTAAGTACATTTAATACTAGCCATTATTTTCGTCCTTTGCTTCTTCTACTTGTACTTCGTCCTTCTTTTCAACATCGTTCGTCGTATTATCATAATTTTCATCCTTCTCGGATTTTACCGAAACATCGACTGTTTCGTTATTTTCCGTTTCCACGGTTTTTTCTGGATTTGGATCACGATTCTCTTCACCCTCTTCCGTCGACTGTTGTACTTCCGTTGTGGGATTTATTGTCGCGGTCCCATCAAAGTTCTGTTGATGCTTACCAAGTCCTACTTGTACTTCTATTAGCTCCAATTCTTCGATCAGTGCCTTCTCTCTTCTTTCAATTTCCTCTGTAACATAGAGTACATATTTATTACAATTTTTTGTTCGTTCTACGTATAAGATTCGTCACTCGTGTGCGTACCATGAAGCTCTTTCGAAGATTGAGTCAACAAAATGTCAGTTTGTGGATGTTTACGCTTTGGTGCATAATAAATAGGAGGGTGGGCACGCGTTTTTATAAACGATGCAAGCGGCAATTGTGCAGCGCGCCAGTCTTGAAATTGCCGACTGCGCGCCAACTTTGCCTCTAATGCTCGCACTTCCGCTACTTGCCGTTTGCGTGACAAAAACAGTTGCTGCCTTTCTCGTCGTAATTCCTCCTTTTCTCTTCTTCTAGCCTCTTCTACTCTTGCCTCTACTTCTGCCTTTTTATCTTCCTGTAGAAAAAGTTACGAATTTACGAAATATGTAATACGAAAATATTTTTCGCAACAATAGAAAATGTACCTTTGCTTTCAATTTAGTTTCCTCTTGCCGAAATTTTTGTAATGTACCTAAAAGAGCGCCAAACATTCGTTTATTCCTTTGCCGGCTGCGTTCATCTATTCTCTCGCGTCTAATAACTTCTTGTCTAGATGGAATTTCCCTTGGAGTTGCTATTACTCTTGAAGACACAGCTGGCTAAAATAAATACTCAGCTGTTATATTTGGAGTAATATATTAATAACAATCAATTATTCCTCTGTTTTACCTTAATCACATTATCATCTTCATCAGCACTATCATCATTATTCGAAGGTACACGTGCACTTAAACGACTGAAAACTGTTTTTGGTTCTCCATTAGAACCCTGCCATCTCCTTTTTCCACCAGGTAGTTCATTATTGACAAAGTCTGATACAACACGTCGTCTATCCTCTTGCAGTGGTCTCTTTTGTGATAATCTATCGAAATTGTCAATGTTTAAATTACATTGACAATTATTGACAATTATTTTTTTTTATTCATATTACAGAAATAAATATATCATAATCATAATAGGCATATATTTGCAATAACATTGTGTACAGTGTATTTATACAAATGAAAAATATTTATATATTTGCTCCAATATACGGAAAGATATAGGTTATGTTTGTAGACAACAGTGTTTCATTCAAAGATCAATGAACTATTGAACAAGATGGATCTTTTATGACATAACATTTTCCTAGGATTGTTTGCGAACGTTTAATATTAAATTGTTAAGAATTTAACCTGGGTGGTGGTTGTAGTGGGCCGTTTTCTCCATCAGGAAGATCCCGGCCCAAGATTTTCCGAATACTTCGGTCGAGCCCTCGAAGACCATCCCGGGCAGCTTCTAATTGCGCTTCTAACCTTTCGGCACCCCAGGCCTCTTGCGTGTCTAATTTTCTCATCTATTTTTATTCTTTAACGTTCACTCAAATTGTAAAACAAATTTATTTAACGAAGCACAACGATTGTTGTCGAACCGCATCACTGTCGTGGAGCCACCTACAATTTCGTTTCTTTTTCCCAATCGATAAGTCTCGGGATTTTTCCTTGCGCGTGTAGATCATATCTCTAGTAAATTTCTCCTAATGCCGATCTAATGCATTATGCTATTGGACGAAGATAATTGTCAAGAATAATTAAATATATAATTTTAACAGTAAAAAAGGGAAAAAGGCGATGAAGATATTAAATTTATAAATATTTCTTTATAGATTAAAATTGGAACCTTGTACCAGTTGAAAGTACAAGGATCCAATTTTGTTAATATAAATAAATGTAAAAAATATTGTAAATATAAATAAATACTATTTCTGTTCTAATTAAACTATCGTTTTATTCGTTTTTATTATAAATCTTCCTATATCCTTATTGTGCATATATCTGTTAGGCGTAAAGATTTATTGGCGGGCAAATTGCAACCTGTACATACAGTGTTCGAAAACCACAGTGCCTTCATTAATAACAACTACATTTTTTCATTAAATTATCATTGTGTCATCTTTAATTAGTTCAAAAAAGTAGTAGTTATTATATTTTATATAACTGACGATCGGATAATATGACAAGCTTACGAAATACAGGAAGATTTCAAGCTTTTAGAAATGCAAGAAATAACCAAGATCCAGACGGAAATCCATCGGGGTATTGCGATTTTAATTTAGAGTATATTAGGAATTGCTACAATTTTCTATTTACTTATTTCTTCTTATTTTCCCATAGAGAGGCTTCAGGGGGTAGGTTAAACGAAGTTAATGAAAATATAAGGGTAGATGGTCTATATGGATTTCACAGAGTAACTGACATAAAAGAAAAAATAGGATTTCTTATCAATATGCACACAGTAAATATAAAAGAACATAGCAAATGTCAACAGTTACTTTGTGGTGTATTTAAAAAAAATTATTTTATGCTTTTATAGACAGAAATTATAGAAGATGACAAAAGATTACAGAGTGGTGTAGACTATTACTTTTTAGAAGAGGACTGTACCAGATTTAAAATTTCTTATCCTTACTGTCCATATTTTTATGTCTTATGCAAGAAGGACACGTATGAAGAAGTCTCCACTGGTTTAAATAAAAAATATGCTGATATTATACATAAAGTAGAAACTTTTTACAAAGAAGATCTTGATCTGGTATGATGGAATTAAAAAGACATAAAAGATGTTAATGATGATTCTATTTGCTTTTCTTTTTTTTTTTTAGCCAAATCATTTAATAGGATTAAAACAAAAATATCTGAAACTTTCTTTTTTAAATACTGTAGACTTGAATAAAGTCAGACGTGACATTAGGAAGGCTGTGAAAATAAATAAGGAACGGGAAAAAGGTCATACATATTATACAGACATGTTATCAAATGTGTTAAATCCAAATGAGAATGTAGGAGTTCATGAAATGCAAACCATAGATTTTAAAGATAATATTCTTGATATTAGGTACATACTTATACTTGTATTTTGAGGTGAATACAATATATGTATTAATGACGTATGTACATTTCTATAGAGAATATGATGTACCACATCATGTACGGATGTCTATAGATATGAAAATTTTTTGTGGATCATGGTACTCTGTAAGGACAAGAGGAAGTGAAGTACCAATCATTACAAAGAGAGATGATATTATTGAACCACCAGACCCAATAGTATTGGCATATGATATTGAAACTACAAAACTTCCTTTGAAATTTCCAGATGCTAATACTGATCAGATCATGATGATATCATACATGATTGATGGACAAGTATTATTCTACACTTTTACTTAACATAATTCTACTTTCATACTTAAAACCTGAGGCATACTTTATTATTACTTTCAGGGATTCTTAATAACAAATGAAAAAGCGACCATAAAAAGATTTTTCGATCATATAAATACTGTTCGACCCCACATATTCGTAACGTATAACGGTGATTTTTTCGATTGGCCATTTGTCGAAACTAGAGCAGCTATTCATGATATGGAAATGAAAAATAGGATAGGTTTCTCTAAAAATCGTGATGGCGTTTATACTACTAGACCAGCCACACATATGGATTGCTTATGGTATTGTCTTAATAAACTGAATTTATTAAGTCGTTAAATGAAGAATAAAATGTTTAATGTATAATTTTTTACCATAGTTGGGTAAGACGCGATTCTTATCTGCCTGTAGGTTCTCAGAACTTAAAAGCTGTCGCAAAAGCGAAGCTTAGATACGATCCAGTAGAACTAGATCCCGAAGATATGTGTAGATTAGCGTCTGAAGACCCGGAGACTCTTGCAAACTACTCAGTTTCCGACGCGGTCGCTACGTATTATCTTTACCAAAAATATATTCACCCTTTCATATTTGCGTTATGTACTATTATTCCCATGGAACCGGATGAAGTAAGTTATAGCATAAAATAAACTATGAAGAGAACAATTAAATTTATATTTGCCCATTTACAGGTTCTTAGAAAGGGATCTGGCACATTATGCGAGTCTCTGTTAATGGTTCAAGCCTTTGAAGCAAACATTATATTCCCTAATAAACAAGAACAACAACTAAACAAGCTAACGAAAGATGGTCATTTATTGGACCAAGAAACATATGTAGGAGGACATGTAGAAGCTCTAGAATCAGGTATATTTAGAGCCGATATCCCATGCCGCTTTAAAATAGTACCGAGCGCGGTAGATGAACTGATAAATGGAGTTCCAAATGCTTTAAAACATGCTATACAAGAGGAAGAGAAGGTACCATTAGAAATGGTTACGAACTTCGATGAAGTGGTCGAAGAAATTACAGAGAAATTGAAAGCTTTGAGAAATCAACCGCTGAGATTAGAAAATCCTGTAATTTATCATTTAGATGTCGGTGCCATGTATCCAAATATTATTTTAACTAATCGACTGCAACCATCCGCGATGGTTAACGAAACTGTTTGTGCTGCTTGCGATTATAATAAGCCAAAAGCACTTTGTCAAAGGAACATGATGTGGATGTGGAGAGGGGAATATTTGGTTGCAAGCTTAAGTGAATATCAACGAATCCAACAACAGCTTGAAAATGAAAAGTTTCCTCCGCAATTCCCTGGTGGATCTCGAAGAGCGTATCACGAATTATCCGCAGAGGAACAAGCAACATACGAGAAGAAAAGACTCACGGAATATTGCAAGAAAGCTTACAAGAAAGTTAAAATCTCCAGCATGGAAGAAAGAACGCAAACAATTTGCCAAAAAGAGAATTCGTTTTATGTGGATACTGTGAGAGCGTTTAGGGATAGAAGATACGAATACAAGGCGTTGACCAAAGCTGCGAAACAGCAAGTGGCAGCAGCCATAACAAAGGGAGATGCGGGTGATATTAAATCTGCCAGGAATCGAGAAATATTGTATGATTCCTTACAGCTTGCTCATAAGTGTATCTTAAATTCTTTCTACGGTTACGTCATGAGAAAAGGATCGCGATGGTTTAGTATGGAGATGGGTGGTATAGTATGTTACACAGGAGCACATATTATCATGAAAGCTAGAGAAATTATAGAACAGGTCGGTCGTCCTTTAGAATTAGACACTGATGGAATCTGGTGCGTTTTACCTGCATCTTTTCCTGATAACGTAGTCGTTCATACCTCTCATCCAAAGAAGAAAAAGCTTGCAATATCGTATCCAAATGCTGTCCTAAATTTTATGGTGAAAGATCAATTTACTAATAATGTGTATCATGAACTCGTCGATCCAGAAAATTTTACGTATAATATTAGAAATGAGAATTCTATATTCTTTGAAGTAGATGGTCCCTATTTAGCTATGGTATTGCCTGCTGCAAAAGAGGAAGGGAAAAGATTGAAAAAACGATATGCGGTATTTAATTTCGATGGTTCTTTGGCTGAATTGAAAGGTTTCGAAGTGAAACGAAGAGGTGAACTTCAGTTGATAAAAGTCTTTCAGACTTCTGTTTTTGAATCCTTCTTAAAAGGCAACACGTTAGAAGAGTGCTATGCTTCAGTAGCCAAAGATGCGGACTATTGGCTCGATTTGCTTTACAGCAAATGTCCAGACATACCAGATTCGGAGTTGTTTGAGCTCATATCCGAAAACAAATCAATGTCACGTAAATTGGAAGAGTACGGAGCTCAAAAATCCACTTCTATTTCCACGGCGAAAAGATTAGCTGAATTTTTAGGTGATCAAATGGTCAAGGATGCCGGTCTAGCATGTAAATATATCATTGCTAATAAACCTCCAGGTGCACCAGTTACAGAAAGGGCAATACCATTAGCCATCTTTCAATCAGAACCAGCAATAAGAAGATACTATTTGCGAAAGTGGTTAAAAGATCCTGGTTTACAGAGTGACGATATTCGACATATTTTAGATTGGAGTTACTACATTGAAAGACTTGGAAGTGCTATTCAAAAGATTATCACAATCCCAGCAGCGATGCAAGGGCTTTCTAATCCGGTTCCTAGGGTAAAGCATCCGGATTGGTTGCATAAACGAGTAATGGAAAAGAGTGCAACGCATAAGCAAAAGAGAATTACCGATATGTTTTCCATTTTGCCTAAAGAGAAGGAAAAGGATAGTGACCAAGATTTAAATTCATCTGGTCCAAGCGACATAGAAGATATAGCAGGAGGAAGTGGAACATTTAAGAAACCATTGCCTGTTATTAATAAAAGGAAAAGACAATGTTCTGATGAAGAGGAAGCAGAGAATAATAACAAAAATTGGAGAGAAATCTTAGGTTCACCACCACCAATGGGGAAGACAAAGGAAGAAAGATTGGAATGGTTGAACTTTCATAAGAAGAAATGGGCCTTTTTGGCTAAACAAAGAGCTAAAGTTCAGAAGAGCAAAAGGAGTAAAATGATTAGTAACGAAGATCAAGTTAGTTGGGGTGTTCAAAGAAATGTTAATACATCCACATTAAGTGGCTTCTTGAGGAAAACTCAAAAGAAGTTGCTCACAACACCGTGGCAAATTATTCAAATCTCGCCGACAAACGAATCTGGTTTGTATCGATTGTGGGTATTGGTCGATAAAGATCTTCATCAATTACGTCTTGTGATACCTCGTATATTTTATGTAAACACTCGTAAACGAAAAGCTGATCCAGAATCAGGAAAAAAAGTATCCTGGATGAAGAGTGCTAAGATTCTTCCGCGATCTCGGCCTATATATAATTTGTATCGGTATTCTGTGCCAGAAGCACAGTATCAAAAGTATAGTCAGGAGCTTTTAGAAGACTTAAGTAAACCAGAAATTGAAGGAATTTATGAGACTCAAATGTCATTGGAGTTCAGAGCTATTCTTCAATTAGGATGCATTTGTACAGTCGATCCTAAGGCAGCGCGCACCTTAACAGACGGTGCGGACACGTTTGCATTAGACCAGTTAGAATTCAAAAGTATTGGTGTCCAACCGTATCTTAAAAATATTCATGGAATCAATTACGCTTTCTTGTATCATCATTGGAGCTCGAATCATCGAAGAGCTATATGGGCACTCTTTCTAAATGCGAGTAAAAGAGTTCACGTATTCGCTTTGGACACGGTTTCGTCAAATCAGATGCCTAATATGAATACATTGTACACTGAAGAACGGAACACAGCGTAAGATTCATAATTTCACAACAGTTTCTATTATATTGCAAGAATTAGTATAGGTTGATTATTTTGCAGAATATCTATGAATGGGGAGGAGAAACTAAAATATCTACCAGAATCAATGCAATTTGTATTGCGATTTGAAACAAATTTCCAACACTTGTGCCGTACTTTACAAGCAGCCTTAACTGCATACAAAAATGAAGGACATGGTCCTACGATATTTATTACACAAACAGCTTTAGGTAAATTTTAAGAAAATTTCGTTTTTATCATTATGTATTTTTGTTAATTTTTTATTTGTATTTTATTTCTTTTTTACTTTAGATAAAACAGTATTACTAACTCAAATGCCCCTACTTAATGATTTTCCATTAATCAGCACCCATGTACAAGATATCGAGAATTTATACAATACGATAGAATGGCAAAAAGTTGGTGCGAAAATAATGGTACGTCATTATTTTAAGAGCCACCAAATTTTCGAATTGATGGCAGAACAATGTAGATTCTTTCATGCACCCATTGGAAATATTCCTGCAGATCCTACTATGTTTGGCGCCGATCTATTTTACGCTAGACATTTGCAAAAACATAATTTCGTACTATGGTGTTCTTCAACTGAGACACCAGATTTAGGAGGCAGCGAAAATGATGATAACCGGTATGTGTATTTAAGCTTAATATTTTAATCATTACTATTTCTTCATTGAGATTAATTGCAGATTATTAACGGACTTCGAAGAAAGTTCTCATTGCGCTGCGAATAATCCTGGGGCTTATTCTAGTGTATGCATTGAATTAGAGATAGAAAGTTTAGCAGTAAATACATTATTACAATATCATCATATTCATGATATCGATGGGACCAGTAATTTTGTCGCATTTCATAATCAACAATTAACATCTCTACAAGTAAGTAAATTGTTTTAATAAAATCCAATTAGAAAATGCAAGGAAGATCATCCAAGTATCTCCATAGGATCTGGCAACTGGAGAACCTATGAATATTGTGATTCCTAGTTATGATGAAACTGCACTTTGCAGTCCTGCATTTAGAACACTGAGAAGTATGGTCAATGCATGGCTACTGGATGTTTCAGTTTACAAAAATGTATTTGCAGATTATCAAATTATTCATTTTTACAGGTAGGTACATGCATTTGCACTTCAGGGTTCTGCACATACTCAAATCACGAATTCGTATCATTTTAGATGGTTACGTTCATCTAATGCTTTACTCTATGATCCTGCTTTAAGAAGAACTTTGCACAGCTACATGAAGAAATTATTTGTACAGTTATTAGCCGAATTTAAAACTCTGGGTTCGATTATTATTTTTGCAAATTTCAATAAAATCATCGTGTGTACTAAGAAGAGGACAGTGAGTGATGCATTGGGCTACGTTGAATTTGTTGTCCAAACAATACGAAATAAAGAACTCTTCCATAGCATTGAAATAACTTTCGAACGATGTTGGGAGTATTTGATATGGCTCGATGTTGTAAGTACAATTTTTAATTTTGACGTTATAATAACGTGGCAGTATATTGCATTAATAAAAAACATGTATAAATTAATAGCATAATCATGCTGGTGTAAGTGGAAAATTACCAAAAGATAGGGAAGGAAATATAGAAGAAACAAATACTATGGATGAAAATGATGTTGAAAATGATGAGGATGAAAATGATGATACTGTAAGTACCTATATAATTATTTTACTTCATTCGTCTACGATATTTTCATTGAATTTTGTTTCTGTTAAGCCTGAAATAGTGATGCAGTGGAATTTGATGGAATGTCTTCCTAAAGAGTATGCATGTCAATCAAGTTTTAGTACTATAATTGCAGGATATATACATGCCATTTATCAATTTATGTCAGAGAATGAACAAATGAATAATACTATAAAACCTAAAAGATTAAATAGTGCGAGTCAAACTTTAACACCGCAACTGGGATTAGGATCACTCGAAAATACTGCAGACTTTGCTAAGCAACTTATATCGGGAGATATGTCCCAAAAACTTTTTCAGTAAGCATCGTTTCTGCATTTCGATATTGTTCGAAGAATGTTATTTACCTTTTTTTCAAATATGTTGCAGAATTATACAGGTATTACATAAAAATATTCCTGAAAAGATATTAAAAATTCAGGAATATCCAAACTTGGATTTAGATGGTAAAGAGAGTAAAAAAGTTAATCCAGCTTTAGAATTAATTAAATCAATTTGTAAGGTATTTAAACACAATGCAATTATGTTAAGCTGTTCTTATGAAACAAATAATCAAGTGATCATTTTTATTGCAGGTTTTGTCTTTAGATAAAGAAGTTGAAAATGAAGTATATCATTTACAAACAAATATGTTACGACTGATTGGAATTGGTAGTTTCAGTGATACAGTTGAATGGAAAGATCCATGTATTTCTTTAATTTTACCTGAAGTCATATGTAAAGCATGTAATCACACGAGAGACATTGATCTTTGCAAAGATAATCTCTGTATGATGGAAAATGATAGGTATGAAATATCTCGGAGAGGTTATGTGTACTATAGCGCATAATACTATTATTTGTATACAGGTACATATGGAAGTGTCCTCTTTGCAAAATGAACTACGATAACGAGGAAATAGAATTTCTTTTGATGGATGCTGTTCTGGTGATTTCAAAACTTTAATACCTAAGAGTGAAATAATAAAATTTATAAAGATATGTAAATCAGTAGGTAGAAAATGCAACATGGAAACATTGATGGAAATAGTCGAAAATACAAGACTTTTTATAGATTCTACATAACTTTAATTAAAGTGCCTGTATTATTACTATTGAGGAAAATAAAATTTAATATACTTATATTTTTAATGTTACATGTGCATATATTTTTACAATTGGTTACTTAGCATTAAATCTAACAGTTTTGATATAAATTTTCCAATTCTATGTGTATTTATATAGAATTACATTACTGTATTTATTTTTCCACTTCTTGATCTGAAATTAAAGAATCTTGATGTCGTTAAATATTTTATCAATACTGCTAACACTTTTAAACATTTAAACCTTTTTCAACATTATTATATAACATACGGTATGTATGATCTTCCATATTTCTGTAAATATACATACCTTTAAACGAGAATTTTGGGAATTCTGTTACATCACCCTTCAACTCATATTGTTTCATAATTCTGTCAAGCTCAGAATGCCTTTCTTTTTCAATTTCAGGAGTAGGATCAACTAATTTTCCACCACTAATGTCATGAATTGATGTTAATCCTATTATACTGCTATATTTATATTGAAATATTTCACTTCTACTTACGAGCTTTTTGATTTGTATTCACGGATTTTATCAAGGAACAATTTTTGTATGGGATCTGTTGCTTCTTTGAATGCTGGTGCAAGAATCCCAATGTTACGTTTAATAACTTTTGGTGCACTTTTAACAAGGCGCTGGGTAAGCATTTTTCCCTAACAAATTAAATATAGAAAATTCCTCTAATTATCACGGAACACTTTTATGACAGACAAGGTGTCAAGTGGCAATGCACAACTAAACTATCGTACCAATTTTACGAATTTTATAAATTAACTATTTCACATAAAATTGCACAATAAAACTTTATACAAAACATTAAAACATCAGTACATAATAATAAAATATTATGCAAAATTTCTCTTACGTAATAAAATACTACATAACATATTAACAGGTTAGGTTCATTACACGCAGTACATTAACGAAAATAAAATATTATAAGGATAGATTAAACGACACACAACTAAAAATAGAGCTGTTAAAAATTTCAATACAATTAAAAAGTGTATATACTTACTTTTTAATTAAGTTTCAGTTCAGCAGTAGACGTCGATATTCGTTACCTTAGAGTATTATCAATATACAGAGTGCCCACTTACTTGGGATAAGCGCCACCAATAAAAATATCGTTTTAGTACTAGCCACATGATTGGTTGAAATTATAATGTAAAATAGATTTGTATATTTAATTTTTATGAAATTATTTCTATTTAATGAAACATTATATTTATTATCTTACCGATTTACTTTTTATAGGTATACTTTATACACCTTGTACAATAGTAACGTCTTAAAGTTCAACTGCTTTTCGTGTATTCAACGTAATTTTTATATACGAAATTTAAATTTAAAAAATCTTGTGGCAATTTTTGATGAAATATACGTATAAAATAGCAATTGAAAATTCAAATTTTCGTGCAATATTTATTTATTCGTCGTACCCTGATTACAGCGTTGCTCCAATGGAAATAGCAGAATACGATAGCGAATCACAGCGCAGAATCCATACGCCCACCAGCGATTGGTCAAAGACACGATGTCGCGGGGCGGGGAGGAGCAGCCCGCTCTTAGTTTCATTCATGAACGCCTGGGTCGCAGCCATAATACATTTGTAATCTGTATTGTGTACGGGTATACCGCGTTAGTGCTGCCGATGTGCGTGCGCCTCACAGTCGTACACGTGATTCTTGTTTTGTGTTCGGTTCACTTTTGGTGTTTTTCGTGTACTTTATCTGGACAATTGACACTGTTGCGTTCTTCACTGGATTTTACGTTGGAAAACAGGTAAGGAAGCATGTTAAAACCCGTTCACCAGCGCGCTTTTTGCGTGCAACGAGCGCGCGAACGCGAATCTTCGAAACTTTCGAACGGACTGTTCCTAGCATATCATGTTTTTGTCAGCGTGAAAACGATATTTGAAAAGCAACAGTAACATGAAAAAGTTCTAAGCTATTACGAAAGGATAGAACGTAGCGTTATGAGAAATGTGTACGCCTACGTTCGGTCAGGCCTATATTTGTTTTGACTGAGTGTTCTCTTGGTTACTTTGCATCCCACGGACAATCGGAAACGAATATTATAATCTAAGATAGATGTATACAAGGCGTGTTACAAATCATCTAAAGAGACAGGTTCCGTTCGTTTATTTACATTACCGAGGCAAAGTCAAACACTCGAGGGGAGAGAATTAAAGGTTTTTGTTCTGTATGACTTTGCCTTTGATGTTTTTCTTTGTACCTTGGCGTGACCCGTGTGTATGTATGAATACAAACTTTCACGCACTGTATTTCGTTCTCGGCGTATTCGACTGAAGACAATTATAACATCTCGTGTAAGCATATCGTATCATTTAGGAGATTCGAATCTCTACTACGTCATACTGTTTATTATTTGTATCTTTATTCGAGCTTAAATATACTTATTCGAATTGCACAATAAAGATAATGATTCTATTATACTCGATCAAAATTGTCTAACGTAAGTAATTGGTGTGTCCGAAACAAAGTTCGTCGTCCTTAAAGAAATTCGAAACTCGTCTTTTACAAGAACATTTCGAAGATTAGCTCTTGCTTCGATACCTATCGATCGCGAATATCTTGTACCTGATAATCGTATCGCATCTTGCGTCACGTACAATTTTACTTTTATCATTTCGACCCAATGTACACTCGTCTCGCAGGACTTTTTTTTTAATAGACATCTTTCTCACGTAAGTGTTCTGCGAAAATAATTTTTCCAGTACGTTAAGATATAAGATTGAATTTGTTGCGATAATGGCGAGTCACGAGATACAATGCGATGCATTGTACTGGTGAAAAGTTTATGTGCATGATTAACGAATGAATATGCCATGTAACGCTTAGATAATGAGTTCTCATTGTAATCTTTAGCGACTTTACATTTCTGTAATAGATAACACGAAACGATAAAAACCGCGTTACAGTTGAAATATTCTAAAGATAATAGAAACAAATGTGTCATTAATTTTTATAGCTTGAAATTAGTCACACACGAAACTGTGTCTAATACATCATCATTGCCAACTTAATTTGATCTCGCAAAATATATCGATCTAGCGAGAGAAAGAAAAACCATTGACCTCGTTATTGGCAGCACTTTTAATCGCCCCCCATACTAATTTGTCGAATATTTATTCCAATATTTTACACCCTGATAAAGTTTTCTCTCGGGCCTGGATTAATTTTTTATACAGTGCCTGCGTAACATATTTCGCCGGTAATGCGTGTAGGTAATATTTCCGTCGAAACACTGCATGGTATACATACAGAACAGTGTGGTAGAGCGAGAGGGAGGGAGACGCAAAGATAGGAAGCGCGAGCGAGAGAAATAGTGCGTTGAAGAGTGTAAGTTAAACGCATACGAGGGGGATGGCTAGCCTGGCAATTTAAAAAAGGAACGCGATGCCCTCGGTGTTGGCGGGTCGAATGGTTTTTGTACACTTTCTCGGATCTCGGGGAGTATACAGCATGGCAACGCCGCGACCTACCATGCTTCTTCCCTCGTTTGTCTTCTCGGCTGTTTCTTCTCTCTGCCAAAGACGCGACAAATATCAAAGGCCAGAACAGACATCGCGATGACAAAGCTGCGTGAACGTTCTGACATTGCGCGACGGATGAAAAGAAAGAAAGACGGAAAGAAGACGACGAGAGAGAGACGGGAAGAAAGTGGTAGATAAAGGAAGAGAGAGGAGCATACGCAGCGAAGACAGAGAGGAAAGAAACACACCGTTGATCGATTCAGAGACAAGATAATTCCTATTTCGTCAAATATATTTTCTATAAAACATAAGAGAAAGGAGAATTTACATTTTTGAGGTAAATGTTCGTTCTTTTTCGAAGATTTTAGAATTCGCGATTATTCGACATGCGTGAAGTATACTTCTAGTCAACTACGTCATTCCGATCTTACCGACAATCGATCGATAGTTGCGTACATTCAATTATCGAAGGGAACCGTTCTTTTTACGTACTTCAAATAGTTAGCGTAACGTTAGTGCTTGTCGCGGTTCGGTTCGGTTCGTGGTAACAAAGTCTCGTGAAATCGTGTTCGAAAAAGAAAAGATACTGTGCCGGTTTTAATGAATTTGAAAGTCAAGGGTGTATCTAAATTTTTCCCCATATGGGTGTGTTGTGGGTGCTGAAAAACTCGCATACGGGTCCACGAGTCCCGTGACCTGTAAGAACGTCTGCCCGCATCTGGAAACCCAACGGCAGCTCCTCGAAAGATATTATATTGCTCTCTCGCCGGAGTTGAAACAATAGACACTTCAACTTCTCGAAGGACAGGCCAGCTTGTACACGGTGTCTCAGAAAAACGAAACGAGGACCATGCTTGCATCGCAACTATATATCGTAAGAAATTTTACCGCCATTTTGTTGCTGTGACAAAATGACAGTTACGATTTATCTATAACTGAAAATAGCAACGCTTTCATAACCAACTAGAACTGTAAGTCTACAAATCGAGCCACTCGGAAGCCAAAGTGACCAACTACGTAAAATAAAATTGATTAAATTTCTTTTATTTATGAAAAATTAAGCAGCAAGCGTGTGCTTCGATTTTAAAATTGGAAGCATATAAAAAAGTCAGCCATTTTGACTACAGAGTGGCTCGATTACGAATAGTCAGCGAAACTGTACAAATAGCGACTGAAGTTTCGCGCAAAGCTCGAAAACAATAAAAGTCTCGGTGTTTTCTTTCTCTGCGTGTCGGTTCCGTTTCATGGCCAGGGAAATGCAACAGTTCTCGAGGTAGTTCTAACTCAGTAACTTCGATGCATCGTGTGTATACATGAAACATTAGCGTACAACAGTCCTCGTTCGTTCTCCTCTCCTTTGTTCCACTTAGTGCGTAGAAAATTCGAAATGTTTCTTCGAGCTAGAACTTTACATATACAACTTTCGTCTAACGACGAATGTTCGTCAGTCAACGCAACGTCTCGCGAAGTGAAACAAACAGGCGACGGCGGCGTTACTGTCTTTAGCCCTGCGTATCAGTCCGATCTTTTTTCCTTCGTTTTCGTCCCATGGAAACGCAGGTAGGCGCATCCGAGTGGAAACGGCATTCTCGTGTTTGCGCGGAAGTCGGCCGGACACTTTAAGTGCCGAATCTGATCCTCTTCCCTTTAGTTTAGCCCTAGAAACCATATATATATATATATACAATAGTACCATGAATAATTCAGAAATTAGAAACGAACCCTTCGATTTATGATTTTTTCCTTTAAATATTCAAATATTGCACGAAAATATGTTTTTTATTCAGTGAACTTTTTTAACGACAGAATTGCGACGACCAACGCGGTATAATTGCGGCAAAGCGTTCGCTACGAATCACCGTAATTATTCGTAAATATATATACTACAAAATGCACGGTGCGCTGAATAATTCAAGACTCCGCGCATAACCAGCGGTAACGAAAGCAATTTGATTATTCAGAGCGGCGTATTATCTCCATTAGTGTCTTGAAAAAATTCCACCATCAAACGGAATCTTATCTATCGTCGACAAAAAAAAGAAAAAAAAAAAGAAATCCTAGAGATAAGGCAACGCGCTGAAAGTTTCGTTCGCTTGTGCGAAATCGAATTTCCACGGAAGCGTGTTTTGTATGCAAAAATTCTGGAAGTCGACGAACGCAGACAATCGTGGAGATTTTGTTGTTCGAAGTTGAAATTACTCTCGCGGTTCGTCGTTCCGCTGGTCGACGCGCAGTATAAAAGTGATTTTTCACGTTCAGATTAGCCGGCAGATAACGAAACAGCTTTGTCACTTTCAGATGGATATCAACGGTGTGTATCAATCGGCTGAAAGATACGTCTGCAGTTTGTTATCAGGATCAGAAACCAAAGGCCATCACCGATTCCTCGAATCTTCCCTGGAATTTGATCGTTCTCCGTCGTTCGTCGCTGGTGGCCGCGCTATTTTTCGAAGGCTCTCGTTAGATAAGCGGATATCAAGAGCGCATCTTTTGTCACGTTAAATCGATAGTCGATCTGCGTGATAAGAATCGCCGTTGGAATCGTTGAATGACAATAGTAAGAACTGATAATTCCTTGGTTGAAGATAACACCACAAGGGAGAGGAATTTTCGTGCAAATTCTTCCTATTATTTTATCATTATCAAACGTTTATCTATATTTGACAAAAATATCATTCTTCATTTTTTTTTTCCCCCCCACCAAGATCTGTCGAAGATTGGGAAACTTTTGGAAGAGAAGAGAAGGGATTCGTCAGCTGTGGATGAATTCTCACGATACCGATCAAGTTCTTTCTTCGATTCCTCGACGGATAGACGCGAGTTATCCTTATTGTAAAGTTATCGACACCTTGTATCACAGTGGAGAGGGTTAAGAGAGAAAAGAAGAAGGGGGAAAAAAGGCGAATTTCGAGGCGCTTTTGTAGCGTGTAGCGGGCGTATTTCGGCTGTGTACAAAGAGCCGTGAGAGTCGATGGCGGTGCTCGAGCACTTTTCCACCTACCATCTGTCGTTTGGGCTTCCAGCCGGAGTAACCTGATCTTTGTAGAAACCAGGGTTCGAAAACCTCCTACGTTATACGCTAGTAGTGGCTGCAACGCCTTGCTCCTCGCATCCCCTTACACTTTGCGTGTGTTGTACCTCTTTAAAAATTGCGCTCCTCGCTCTCTTGTACCTCGCAAAACTTCCTCTACCGCCAATTGTCCGCCGTTTTCTCATTATGTTAAACTAAACTTCAGTTTTTCGTTCTACTCCGTCTCTTCTCACACGAGGATCTTTCGATTATTTCAACGCGATTGTAGAGAAACGTTAATGGGAATTTTCTGGTAAAATTTGTCGAGAAAGGAGAAAGAAGGATGTTTCACGCCTATTTCAGAGGAAGAGAAAAAAAGGATCGAGTGGAGAGAGAGAGTAGAGGAGGTGGTACGTCATGTGGAAGAGAATTTACTGTGCAGGTTGGAAATAAAAAAGGAACACACGGTGATTTAGCATCTGCAGGCGCGTGCGAGAGCGCGTTCGTTGCACGGGCAATGGCTGTTTTTAAAGCGAGTCGCGGCCGCTATTAACCGTCCAAACCGCGACTTATGCTTTTCACGTGCAGCCACCGCCTAAATATCGAATTTACTCTCCAAGCGATTCGGACAAAACGCTCGTAGCAATCTCTCTCCCTCCGCGAGGCGGCGAATAAATTTATTCTTGTAGTCTGTGTAACACACCAGTGTGTTTCCAATTTAAACCTTCGGAAAGTCTTTGAGATGAAAGTCTTTGTATCCACCTCGTAAAAATGCTGCTCTTACTTCATAAAATATATCCCCCCTTTTTTCTCTCTCTCTGTATTTTTATTTCACCGTATGCACTATGTTCGCATATTTTTCCTATCGCAGATATTCGAATTTCAAAAAATTCCAAAATTTAACAATTATTCGCTATACTTCCACATTTTTCCTATCGCAAATCTTGCAATTTCTACAAATTAACTTTAAACACTCAAAAGACTAGATTAAAAAATTTAACAATTCGCTACATTTCCATATTTTCTTCCATCACAAATATTGGAATTCCGATAAAACCGAGCGTATGAGTTAGTGCCCCTGAAGACGTCGAGAATAAAAATCCTTCGATCGTACGTTAAATCCCGAAAGATCTTAAAATCTCTAGATTACTACCTCCAAGCTTAACCAACGAACAATTTATCCTCGTCGATTTTGCCGGATAAAAATTCTTAAAATTCGCCGATTCGGATCCCCGCCGTTTTCCAGTATGATTTTTCTGTAGGATATATAAAGACTCTCATAAACTCTCGCATATTTGATGGTTTCATCATGTTCAAAGAATATTTCTTTTCAGCCGGAATGGATATGGAATCCCTGTACGACTACGGGGAGGAGGAACAGGACTTCTACGAGGAGAGTCCTGGCACCAGGAAGGGTTACCCGATCGATCACAGATCCATCAAGGTCAGTGGTTACCATTTGATCACTCCTCGGAAGTGGAGGGAAGGCAGGAGGAAAACGATCGTGGCCAAATTAGCTACACGCGATCCGCACAGGTGACACCCTAATTCTGATGTGGCGCGCAATTTCGAAAAATGTTTCTCTAGCCGCGTGATCGCGCCACGAAACGTTATTTTCGGGCATTCCTTTGATGTCGCCGATGCTTGTACGCGGAGTCGTGCCAGCCTTCTCTATTGTGTAATTGTCATCGACACTTGGAATCCACGATCCTTCTCCTTTCTCTCGATTTCTTGCGGAAAAATCGACACTTTGCC
>NW_017100143.1:694196-706673 GCF_001263275.1 Habropoda laboriosa
GTGTATATATACATAGAGAGAGAGAGAAAAAAGATCGGAGTTGAAGGAATTTGTAAGAAGTTACTTTACAAACATTTTTATCTCGCTTTATGTCTATACTTGGCGATGATGAAAGTAGCTTGAGTCATTATTTCGCGACATTACCAAATGGTTAAAAATTTCCGAACTATTTTCAGAATTTGCCCAACAGGTAACAGTCTCGTGAGAAAAAGTAACGAACTGTTCAGCGTTGCTAAATAAAGCCAATCTATTCCGAACTCGATCTTCTCGGAATTACTTTGTGCAACGGATAGATCGTTTGGAAGGAGAAGCAATCTTTCCAATAGCACCGTCAGAGCCGAGGAACTCCTGGATGCGATATCAACAGGCGAAACTGTCTTTCCGAAATTATTAATTAACCCTGAAGAGTAGTTAGATCTGTAACCACGCGTGAAACGCGATCGTTTCATGAAACACAGAGAGAGTGTGTGAGAGAGAGAGAGAGAGAGAGGTATTTGAAATAGGCTAATCCCGCTCTATTTTCGCGGTGATAGTTGACGTTGGCAACTGTGCGTTGGCAGAGCTTGCGAGATTGTACGAGTGCCAGTAACAATTCGTTCCGGAGCTGCTCGCCGCCTTCGTTTCATGAATGAACGTAGAGAGGTTAGGCGTTCGTTTATCGTCTCTCCTCCTCCTCCAGCATCTCGTCGTGGTCTCACGTGGTCACCGTCTAACGCTCTTCTAACGCGTCTCCTTCTCTTTCTCCCTTTTTCCCCTCTCGCACCATTCTACTCTATCCTGTTCTTTCTCCTCGTTTGCACTCCCTCGCTTTCTCACCCATCGCTCCTCTTTGTTCTCTCCTCTCTGCTCTCTTCTCCTCTTTTATCCGTTTATCCTCGTTCTTCCTTCGAGCCACGTTTCCCCTTTGGTGTTTTATATTCCTGCGGTCTCTCCCTCCCTCTGTCTCCGTCTTCCGTTGGCAGGCACGAAAATGTTGGATAGCGTGAGCGCGTTTATGTAAGGCGTGATGTTTAATTGATGGTTCAGCTGGAGAACTATGTAAATGATGATCGCTGGTTGTAATGGACTTGGTCGGTAGGGGAACAATGGTGTGTTGTACACAGGCCTCGTATCGAATAAAAATAACCGGCTGATCGATGTTTTTAACCCTTTGACAACGATGGACCTATATATACCTACACGTGTTAATAGAAACTTAACGGACCTAATGAAAATAGTTGGTTATTAAGTATATACATATATGATTAATAGTTGAAGAGGAGAATTGATGTGTTGACCTAGTTACAGGTTGTAGAAGGAATGGGTTAACGGTGATGTTTCGTTTCGATTAAATGGTTAATCGAATTAGAGTCAAGTTTTAAAGTGTACGTGCCCTTATTGGCTGGTGAGTTAGGGGTGTTACGGAGATTTAAGATTGCTCGGTCCACCGATGATGCATGGTGAGTATTCTCGCTGGCCTCCATGTGTTCAGACTGCTTGGATCAGGTCGACTTGGCTGCCAGCTTACGCACTTTTGCTCGCTCTTTGAGCAACCGACTCGCCTGTGATACGATCCAACCCGCCGGGTAACAGGTACATTCCTCACTGGAACGCCTCTGACGCAACATTTAATGGGAAACTTTCTTCGATATTTCCCCTTTTTAGCGTAATTCTATTGCGTTCACTGTTTCTCGGATATTTTCGTAAACAGGAGGTTTGAAATTTGCTTGAAGAGGTGCTGCTCTAGTATTAACACATTAGCTACGTATACAGGGTGTTCTAAGAAAAATTCAAGGCTCGTTAGAAATTCTATTATTATAAATTTCATCCTAGTTTTCCATGATTTCGGAGGTGCTACTTTAGGATTAACCCTTTATCTATAGTGTGCTCCAAGAAAAATTCAGTGTCCCTTAGAAATGTGAAATTCCTCATCAAACTTTATGTTATTGTAAACTGACATAAATTTCACTTCTTGCTTCAGTAGAAACTGTTCCATAATTTTAAAGAGGCGCCACTTTGGTATTAATCCTCCAGCTGTAGGGTGTTCCAAGAAAAATGCGAAATCCGTTAAAATAAATTTGATAAAAAACTTTGAACTCGATCGTTAATCAGGTCGAACGAATAAATTAAAAAATTAGCGAAGCAAAACGAGACACGTTAGAGCGATAAAAGGAGTTAGCTGAAAGGGAGGCAAGAGTAGCCAGGCATCAGATGAGTAGATCCTTCGAAAGCGAAAGGGACGTGGAAAGTCGGTGAGTTAGTTAAGAGGAACGGGATGTAGGGACAGCACGCGGGAAGAAACGCGTGCACGGCAGCCGGTCCACACTCGGGGGAGGAGAAAGGAGAAATCTAAGTCGCCAGAAATAGCATCCCTTCTCGCATCATGTAGCCAGACCTTCTGCATGCGCCGTTCGTTCTAGTCGTATGCACCGTTGCCTCACCTACGTCACACGCTCCTCTTGCGCCCGGTGCACCGTTTCTCTCTCTCTCTCTATCCTCCTCTTCTATCTCCTCCTCCTCTACCTCCACCACCTCTCCTCCTCCTCCTCCTCCTTCTCCTTCGCTTCTTTTCATTAACGAGGGTTGACGGAGATTAACGTCGTTATATAATCTAGCGTGCATCTATGGCCTGTGCGTGCGTTTCAGAGAGCTCTGTTATAACTAATATTCCATAGGGACACTTTCGTACTGTAAAATTTGATTTGTCGAACGTTTGTGATGTTCAATAGTTCACAGAGATAGTTTTGCTTTGGAAAATTTGGGTTTTGGGAACTTTGAGACACTTCTGTAGTGTAAAATTTGGGTTTTGGGAATTTTGGGACACTTTTGCAATGCAAACTTTGCTTTTCGGGAACTTCGGGACACTGAATGTTGCATTGGGACACTTCTGCACTGCAAAGTTTGGTTTTCGGGAACTTTGGGACACTGAATATTGCATAGGGACACTTTTGCATTGGAAAATTTGGATTTTGGGAATTTTGAAGGACTGAAGATTGCATAGGGACACTTTTGCATTGCAAACTTTAGTTTTCGGGAACTTTGGGACACTTTTGCAATGTAAACTTTGGGTTTCGGGAACTTTGGGACACTGAATATTGCGTAGGGACACTTTTGCATTGCAAAGTTTGGTTTTCGGGAACTTTGGGACACTGAACATTGCGTAGGGACACTTTTGCATTGCAAACTTTGATTTTCGGGAACTTTGGGACACTGAATATTGCGTAGGGCCACTTTTGCATTGCAAACTTTGGTTTTCGGGAACTTTGGGACACTGAACATTGCGTAGGGACACTTTTGCATTGCAAACTTTGGTTTTCGGGAACTTTGGGACACTGAATATTGCGTCGGGACACTTTTGCATTGTAAACTTTGGTTTTCGGGAACTTTGGGACACTTTTGCATTGCAAAATTTGGATTTTGGGAACTTTGGGACACTTTTGCAATGCAAACTTTGGTTTTCGGGAACTTTGGGACACTGAATATTGCATAGGGACACTTTTGCATTGGAAAATTTGGATTTTGGGAATTTTGAAGGACTGAAGATTGCATAGGGACACTTTTGCATTGCAAACTTTAGTTTTCGGGAACTTTGGGACACTGAATATTGCGTAGGGACACTTTTGCATTGCAAACTTTGGTTTTCGGGAACTTTGGGACACTGAATATTGCGTAGGGCCACTTTTGCATTGCAAACTTTGGTTTCTGGGAATTTTCTGACACTGAATATTGCACAGGGACACTTTAAAACCTTGCATTTTAATTTTTGAGCTGTTTCTTTGATCTTGAATCCTTTTGATCCTTTTCACAAGAGACTCGGCAAAGGAAAGGCCTTTGTCAAAGTGAATGCTCCATAGAGAAACATAGTTCAAGGTTCAAATTCAACTTCTGTGATGAATTCTTATATTTAATTCAACTTGGTTTCACACAGGATGACTCAAAGTGGAACTAGGATCATTTCTTTCCAAGACTAACATTCTCACATGATCAGAACGTTCTTATAAAAGTCTCCATTTGCCAGGAATGCTATTTTAGGTTCCCGTGGGTCACGTTTTCTCCACAGAAAAACCCTCCATCTTTTCTTCCTTTTTAGCGAAAATGTTGAAGGATTAATCGTAGACTGGAACGATCTATCGCTCTTTATGCAACATTTAGTTGGTTGAATGAAGGGTAAGCAGCGGAAAGGAGGAAGTAATCGTTGAGAATTTCAATTATTTGATTGATGATAAGGGCCTGTCTAGAACAATTACAGATTGTAATCGTTCCTGTTTGCTCGCCATCGATTCAGGATTAAAACGATTTGGGCGTGGTGCATCCGCTTCCTTTCCTAGCTTCCCGCTGCATACTGATTGTGCCTCTTGATAGTGTGATCGTAACAACCACACGTTGCTTCTCCGAATCGTACATATTTCTTTCATTTCATCCTTCGTTGATACAAAATTCGTGACAAAAAATTATCGTATTCTTCGGTTGTGTCTGTCCGCTCTTTTTTTTTTTTCGATCGACGATATACACCTTTCGGTGTCACTTGACTCGTACTTCGCAACCCAGAATCATCCTGTTTCCGGTGCAAACCTTCGTTCGTCGCACCACTGTAATCTTTACGCCGAATTTCACAGATACGAATAACCTCGTCCCACCTCGGGGCCATCTGTCGATGAATATTTAATAAGAGGAAAGCAGGACAGCTGTTGTTAGCGCAGGAACTGGCCACTTGGCCGTTTCTCTGCCGGAAGTCCTCCGCGGAACTCGCCGAAAAACGATCCCTCGCTAACGCTCTGCATATTCGCGCCGAGATCCATCGAGATCCTCCCACGATTTTTCGCCTCGAACCCTTCCACGTTACTTTCGAATAATTGATATTCTCAAAGTTTACACCTTTTCTGAATTTTCAAATTTTCCATAGCACGAGTAGACTTGAAATCTTTTTAAATTTCACCGCCACATTTCTATTCTACCAAAATTAACCCTTTAGCGAAGGAATTATCTCTTTTAAATTTTTCGAAATTTAGAATTTTCACTTTTAATTCACTTTTGCTGAAATCTCTAACTTTCTCTCACAGAAGATATGCAGAAAACTCGTAATCCTTTAATTGGATATTTCAGTTTTAATTCACTTGTGCTGAAATCCCTAACTTTTCTTCACAAAAAGTGTGCACAAAATTCGTGATTCTGTTTCGATTTTTAATTTACTTTTCCTCCCAGAAAATGTACACAAAATTCGTGATTTCGTTTCAGTTGAACATTCCAGGATGCAATTCCTCGAATTTAATCAAAAATTCTCGTTGAAATTGTCGGTTGACAGGAGTCCTTGTAATTTGCAAAGGATCTGACAAAGTGACGGTGGTAAAAAGTGTATTATTCGTTCCAGTAGCGGTTCCATTTCTTTACGATCGATCTCGCTAGGCGGGAGATACGTGGCCTCACGAGCATCTAAATATACGAGGCTAACCTTTCGAGGCTTAACGAGGGGCAATAAAATCCATGCCCGGTATTTACGTTGTGAACAGGTCGATCTAACGGAAAACTTTTTAATCGCACGTGTGTCTTCTGTCATTCATTGCTGATAAATAGGAGCGACGTATAAATAGCATGTCGAACGATGAATGGCTGGACGTTACGTGCCTTCATCGACACGTTTCTCTCTCGTTTCTCGATTCATTGATGATATTCCATCACGTTTGTAGAATGATATCCCATCTAACTCTCCTTTAAATTACTTCTCCATTTTACTATGTTAACCCTAGAGCGGTCTTCGGGTCTTTTTTGACCCGCCGCCTTCTTATCTTTTTGGTCATTTTTGCTGTTATCAAGTTTACGTTCCTTAACACTTACAGACGGGTTGTTTTTCCTCTGTCCTTCTCGGTTTCCGGGCATTTTTTAAGAGAAGAGAGAAACGTAAATTTACGTGACCCGTCCGTTAAGTGTTAACATTATTTTAAACGTTTATCGTCTATCTGTCGCGTTGGAAACAAAAATTGTTACACATAAGGCCTTAGGTCCTTTTTCACCCAAAAGTCTTAAGTGTACAGTCAAAACGAAGAGCGCACTAGGGTTGACACTTTGACGTTTCTTCAATTCAATCGTTACATTATTTAAGAATTTTTTATTTTTTCATTTGTATGGATTTTGAATTAACACTGACCGTACCCGACACTTTGTGTGTAAAATGATTGTGTCCAATGACACGATATAATCATATTTTCCCGAAAGGAGCACAGGAGATTGTCGACAGAGTGTAGGAAACAACGTAGAAAATGGTCTTTAGCTAATAATAAACGAAAACATTACATATTTACACTTTTATCTTTAACAAAAACGGGGGAAAACAGATGCACGGTTTTAAATGAAATTTCAAAACCGGGCGCGATACGCTTGGCGTTAGATATTCGAGAGATTTAATTTTTGATCGAAGAATCGATTCACTTGACGGGCTAAATTCTCGTTCGGTTCATTTAGCAATTTTCTGTTTACATTATCGCGAATAGGCGAGTTAAAATTAGCGAGGAGGATGTTTCATCGATTTATTGCGCCCCTCGAACGAAAAATCGCGGTGTTCGATGCTTCCCCGTGAGGCTTATCTTATCGTGTAGCTTGTACGCGTGCAATCAGGCGACATTCGGTCTCAGGAAACTTCGATATTACGTTCATTCACGCTGTCTGGCTATTGAAACATGTTAGATTTCGTAGGTAGTGGTATCGCGCCGCTTTCGGACAATGAAAAATCTGTCGGATTCCACTGTTATCGTCGAGGGTGGTTCTAATGAAACTTGTAGACACTTTTCCTCGTTCCAACGAATCTCCTCTTTCTCCCCTCGTAATTATTCCTCACCTGTCTCGATTATTCGTCGTCTAATCGACAATCCCGCGAGTAGCATTGAAATATTCATCGTCGAACGTCTCGTTCGTTTATTTTGCATTTGATAAGGCGTCTCCTACTTGTCGATATCGTTCGTTAACCAATTATCATCGTCGTCGATTCTGTTTCGCGTTTTCGACGTTGGAATATGCTTCCACGTCGGTGGTAGTAATTCTTCGTGGATGAAACGCGGATAATAATGGAATTTTAGCGGAATTTTTAGAAGTTTGTCGAAACCTGGGGGGAAGAAAGTATATTTTCGAGGTCTGGTTGTGTTGGCTTCTGTTGGATGCTGCGTGGCACGAATAGATTTGCATGTCTGAAAGGAGCATTATCGGGAACGTGGTTTCGTCGTCTGTTTCGGCCACGTTGCTGTGAAAAGTGATTCGATTGTTGGAAGTTTTTACCATTTTGGGTAATGATACTTGGCTGAAATAAATTTTCGTTCTTTGGGGCACAGTGGGATAAAAAGTGTTGTCATGTTTTTCATCCCACTTTGAAATATTAACACTTTGCTGCCGGGAGACTAGTTTTCTACACGGGTGATCTCTCTCGAATCCCACAGAAAGACGGAGTTTTTACCGTGTTTTCATAAATTTATCCGTTGTCGAAATGGATTTCAGTGATATTGAAAGAGATGAAAACGAAGTATTTGCCGATAGATCGTCAGACTATTGTTGCAACGATAATGAGCTTTCGGACAGTTATTACTCGGAAGATAGCGACATTGTGCTTGTGAAAAATCGCAGTCGTTTTCGTATTTTATCTAGTAGCGACACTTTGTGAATTTGCTCGGGTTTGCCCGCTACAGATGTAAGGCGCGCTAAATAGCCCGGCAGCAAAGTGTTAAGATAAGAAAATTAAACTGACTTCATTTATTTTTCCAAGTTTCACGCCGACACTATTTACATTTCATCTGACAATTAAATAACTAAGCATTTCTTTCAAGTTTCAGTCATTTTATATCACAAGGAACCCACTTTATTGCATTTCTTTTTAAATCAAATTTCTCTGCAATTGGAAAATTCTCAAAATTCACTCAGCACCGCTGATTTCAGTCTAATTGCAACATTTTAACCTATAATACGCCCACTTTACAATCCTCGTGGCAGGGACTCAAGAGATTCTGCCTTCAATTAAATTTCCATCCAGAAATACACCACGGAACGATACCTGACCGTACAATCATCAAGGTAAAAAAGCGAGAGAGAGAGAGAGAGAGGGAAACTAAAGGGACGTAGGAGCAAAACGGGGGGTAAAAATAGCCAAGGATTGGCGTGCACGGGAAACGTGCTAATAGCTCCTTTTCGTTTCTTCCTTTCAAGGGCGTTTTCGACCTGATCTCTCTCTCTCTCAGCTTTCGCTGTTTGCTTCTGTCAGCCTGCCAGAGAGAAAGAAAGAAAGAGAGTAAGCTAGTTTCTCTCCTCTTGGAATGATCCTTCGTCTCTGTCCCCCTTCCACGCCATTCTGTTACTCATTCATTCAGAGAACGGCCGGCGGAGTCCGTTCAGAAGGAGCATAATGCCGAGTTCTTATACATACGAGAACCAGGTCGTCGCGCTGCTGCCTAAAGAAACGGACTTTGTGCATAGAGATGGAGGCTTAACGCTTCGTTCTCCTGTGTATCGCATTTCTCTCTCTCTCTCTCTCTCTTGTGTTTTTATCGTCCTCCATCGATGTCGCTAAGATTAGAGATCAGATTGTGTGGATGTTAATTGTAGGAAGGTATATTTCAGTGTGATACGTAACGTGACAGATTAGAAGGTTCAACCTTTTCATTTGGAAATTGTTCGATAGTTGGTGGAAAATGTGTAGTGGATGAGTAGTGAAGAATTTATGAGGATTCTTTGGTATTTGGAAAATTGTCTGCAGACGCGATGCAGCGGTCTATTTAAAACTGTTGCGGAGCAGAATTTGATTTATTCATGTATGGACTCGTTTGTATATGGAATAACAGAGTGAGAGTGGATATAGTATCGATAATTAGAAACGGAAAGAAATGGGAAAATTTAGATGGAGTGAGAAATTAAAAATTGAGAATTTGTGTTCAAATTTATTTCTTTTCTTTTCAAATTTCCAAATTTATTTATTTTCGTTTCAAATTTCTAAATTTATTTATTTTATTTCATTTCTTTTCAAATTTTCAAATTTACTTCCGAAAATTTTGTAAAAAGTATCACACGCTCTATCGTGTAACGAATAAAATAGTATTTATTTATTTTCGGAAATTTTGAGAAAAGAATTACGTGCTCGGTCGATAACGACTAAGTTACGGTAAACGTAGGAATTGATAGTCAAGGTAATTCCTCGAATTAGATACAGAATTGTGTAATAAATAACAGTTACAGGAGAGGGACTGATAGTGAAGATAAATTCCTCGTTGAATTCGAATGATTAATTAGAATGCAGCATCAGAAGAACAAGCATACATTTTCATATCTTTCGCTCGTAAGTTCGCCGATACCCGTACCAGCAAGAAAACAACATATTCTCCCACGCGACTTCAGTCACTCGCAATCGATGAGTGTGCATCGCGCCAGCGCCTAGATAAATTAATCGTCGTACGAATTGCGAGTGATGCAATTTGCAATTATTTCTCGGAAATCGGCGTCGTTCACCAAGCGAGCCAAAACGCCTCGAAATAACTCACACACTTTTTTATCCTTGTAATTACGGGAACGAGTTGATTCAACGTTGAAGAAGAGAACGAATTCGTCATCGTTTATGATAAATGTACATATCGTTTTTTTCAACCTACGGAATCTTTGTTTTCCACGAATTCACCGAAACTGGAAGAGGAGAGATAATTTTATCGTTCAATTCGGAACACATTTCTTTTTCTTTGTTAAATTTTTATTAATTTGTCGTTTATCTCAGATTAAATTGTCGGTAGATAGGTAGTTTCTTAGATTTCTTGGTAATTTTATTTGTTAAATTACTGTGCAATAGAAATAGATTGATTTTAGTTGAAATTTTCGCTTTTTACGGAAATATCAATTGAAAGTTTTTAAACTTTGTGACATTCAGTTTCTGAGAATTGAGAGTTTTCAAATTTTCAGCTTCTGAGAGTTGAAACTTTTCAAATTTTCAGCTTCTGAGAGTTGAAAGTTTTCAATTTTTCAGCTTTTGAGAATTGAAACTTCTCAAATTTTCAGCTTTTGAGAATTGAGAGTTTTCAAATTTTCAGCTTCTGAGAGTTGAAACCTCCCAAATTTTCAGCTTCTGAGAGTTGAAACTTTTCAGCTTTTGAAAATTGAAACTTTTCAGCTTTTGAAAATTGAAACTTCTCAAATTTTCAGCTTTTGAGAATTGAGAGTTTTCAAATTTTCAGCTTCTGAGAGTTGAAACCCCCCAAATTTCCAGCTTCTGAAAATTGAAAATTTTCAAATTTTCAGCTTCCAAAAATTCTCCACATGACTGCGATAGCGAGATAAATATTCAGACTCGTTTTTGACACGAGTGGCCCACGCGAATGTAACTATGTTTCCATTGACAAGTTTCATTCTCGAATCTCCATAAACGTACCATTACACTGTATGTCTGGTATTTTAAAAGGTTGAAAGAAGTACACAGCTCGTAAAATACATGGTCGATAGTTGATGACAAGAGTCGATGAAGGAGGAGTTTTAGTTTAAAAGCAAGAAGGGAGGTAGAAAGAGAGTTCAGTCACGTAGGTCGAACGTAGTGGAACGAATCGGCACGGCTCTCGTATCGTTCGAATGCCGATGATGAAAGAGGAAGAGATAGGTAAACAGATAGATGGACTGGCGGAGAAAGACGGCAAGCAACGCGTGACAAGAATTACGAGCCGACCGCCTATCTGCATACACGTGTTGCATTCGTATACCGGCAATATACGTAGGGGAAAATAATTATCGTGGAAAGACAGAGGAGCCGTTGTTCCAGTCACGATTTAATCGGCCCCCCATTAACGCGGAATCGCCTTTCTTTTTTCGCGCTCCTCTCGTTCGTTGGAAAATCCTTCAGTCAGACCTAGAGTCTCTTCTCAAGTCTAAAATTTCCACTGGAAGGGTTGACTAAGGGCTACTGGTATCTCAAAGAATATTTTTTTAATTAGTTAACACTTTTGTGAATTTCTTCTTTATCTATCGGTCACCGCGTCGGTAATGGATTTTGAGATAAATACGGAATGCATGATCGCCATTTAGATAAGAAGATAGCAAAGAATTTTCGTTCCTTGGAAAATCCTCCTTAGGTCAGGCATAGAGTCTCCTTTCAAGTCTAAACCTTATTTATTATTGAAGTCGAAAGAAGATTTTTCTGTTACTTAACACTTCCGCGAATTTCTTCTTTATCTATCGATCACTAGTAATAAACTAGAAATGAATGGTCGCCATTTAGATAAAGAGATAGTAAAGAATTCGTACAAAGATTCTTAGCAAGGGTTAACATAACACTTCCAACTGTACAGTACAAAATTCCAATCGATTTCCCGCGCGAAATTTAAAATCTTCAAGAATCTATGCAAATTTGACTTTGTCCATTCTTCCACCGCCTCTCACACTACGGCGCCAGTAGTATTCTCCTAGCTACTACATTGATAAAAGCAAAACAGAAGTTTTCATACTCGATTGAAGTGGTTCTGTAATCAACAATACCGATAAACGCAATAATTCCGTGTTCGTGCCGCTCTTATCTCTCCGCAACTGTAAGCGCTAATTGCTTTAGAAGTATACATTTTCTCTCTATTGGATATTCATGCACTTAGAGTGGCAGAGTGTCGGAGTATCTACGACTGACGAGTGTCTGCTGATGGAGGAAGGGTGACTGATGGGCTGTACGCAGAGTGACGAGGGGAGTAGCAAGGAAGGGAGTGCGAGCGTAGAAAAAGAATCAGGGGGGGAGAGACGTGGTGTAGTAACGCGACGAGAAGGGACGTTGGACGACGCACCGAGTGCGTCTATAGGAAGGGAGAGACAGAGTAGGGAGGGCGAGGAGCGTAGGTACGTCGAGGTTAGAATGTTGCATCGCGTCGCTGCGCTGTCGTTGCATTGCGTACCGTTGCGTCACTCTCTTGTGCAGCGTTTCATTCAACTTGGAGTCCCTCGTACGAAGGTCAAGCGGTCGTGGCTATCGCCTCGCGCCGACTTTGCCGCATCTTCCCTCACCCCCGCTCTACCCTCCTTGGTACACTCCTGAATTTGTCCATTTGTCAATTGTACTGTATGGAAGAGTTGACATTTTTTGGTAGTTTCTATGTTTCTTTTAAATTGCAATTTTGTATGTTTTTGGAATGGGTAGTAGCTTTGCGTTTACCCCCACCACCGTCTTTAGTGGATAACTATATTGTATTGGTTTATCTTACAGTTATTATTTATATTACAGTATATAGATGAATTTTGTAACCTTGCTTTATTTTGGAGTTTCTTATCAGTGGATGTTTTTTGAACGAGTAGTAACTAGTTCCCCCTCCACTCTCATTGGTACATATCTAATTTTGTCAATTCATCAGCGATCGTGTTTCGGAGTTTCTTATCAAGCGGATGTTTTTTGAACGAGTAGTAATTATTTCCCCCTCCACTATATCATTGGTACACGTTTAATTTTGTTAATTTATCAGTGATCGTGTTTGCGAGTTTCTTATCAAGTGTGTTTGGTTTACGAATGTTTTTTAAACGAAT
>NW_017100143.1:706705-718980 GCF_001263275.1 Habropoda laboriosa
CCACTATCATCGATCCACGTCTAAATTTGTCAATTCATCGACAATCACGTTAAACGGTTAAATTTTTGAGCACCTTGCGTTTCTTAGTCCTTTTCGAAGCATATCGTTGGAGGCAATATTTTTGGAACGAGCAATAAGTCTTTACCCCCTCCACAGAACTCGTCCTCGAGTATAGTACGTTCATCTTTCTTCCACTTAAAGTTTGATTTCGTCTCGATCGCGTTGCGGTTTCTCTCTCTGTCTCTCCCTTTTTCCGTCGGATATACTTGCCTCTTTGTTCATTGAACGCTGGTTATTCGTCTCTTTTTATTCCTCTCCTTCGGTTTCTCTCGCGTTTCTTATTCAGCGATTTTATTTCTCTCTCCCGCGTCGAGCTCTCCTTTATCCTCCCACCTTTCCCTGCTCTCGCTCTCTCTCCCTTTCTCTGACCATTCTCCTTCTCCCTCCCGCTGCTCTTTTTCCGCTCTTCTCCCCTTCCGGCACGTCAACTTCAGCAGGTTCACCGTCCATTCATGCCTCCACCGAGACACCGTCTCCTCGCGACTCTTTCATCCTACCTTCCTGCGCTGCTCTCTCGACAACGATCCTCTCTCTCTTTCTCCCTCTTCGATCACCGATTCTTATCCGTGTATACGTACCCTTCGTCGAGTGTCTTTTAGCCTCGTACGTACATACATACACCGTCGTTTACTGTTTCGTTGAGTATCCTTTTGTCCCCGGTCCATTAATCCTAGAATCTAATTCAGCTTGTTTTCCTACTTCCACGAAGGATAAAGTCGTATTACAGTATAAAGACGTAAACGTGTGTTGATTCATGGATATGTCCTTTTGAAAGAAGTTTCGAAGAACAGACGACACGTGTAATTATAATCGTAGTACGTATAACCGATACGCGAATGGAATGTTGTTTTCGTAGTTCCACGAAGTACACAGGACACGTGTGTATACACCGTAGTACAATCGTAGTACCCAGACGTAAGAGTGAATGAAAATGTGAGTAACGTGGACTCATAGAGGATTTTCCTTTCTACGAAAAATTAGCGTGTGTGTTATGTACCGACGACGATGAATCACTGTAGACACACTAATTACTATACTCTTTGGTAGCTTTAATAAACGACTGAAATTATTTAAAAACAAAATTTTCCGCATAAATTTAAGGTGTTCGTTGAAACACAATGCTCGAGGGAGATGATAAGAGATGAAATTAAGAAGAAAGTGTGTCTTTTCTTTCAGCGCGATGCTAGAGGCGTGGGCAGCTATCTGGGAGGCGGTGGCATTAGCGACGGTGGCGGCATGTTGACGGTTATGGCGAAGTTGAAACAAGAGCTGGCCTCTGACGCTGAGGAAGAGGGCCTGGTGCCTGCCCTCTCCGGCAGGTTCACCTCGATGCGGAAGGTGCCCTCTCTCTCCGACCTGTCCGATCCAGAGAGCTCCTTAGGTGAGTTTTTTCCCCATCGACTTTTCTCTTCTTGGCCTCTTGGAGGCTTACGGTAACTGGAAATCACCTACTACGTGGACAAGTCGTAAATTTACCTCGTCTTCGTGTCGTTCTTACTCCTTGAACCTTGGAGAATCTGTCTTTCGACTTCTTCGTATTTAACCCTTTCAATTTTTAATTCAGTCTTACAAATCTTAAGGAACTAAAATGAATGCAAATTTTGTCTTTTTGAGATATTGATATCTGAGTGAAAGTCAAGGAAATTTGCTCAGGGTTCAAAGGTTTAATTGTTAGGAAGTTGATGTACGAATTAAAAATTTCTTATTTTTTGATAAGAAGTATACAAATTTTAAGGAACTAAAATTAATGCAAATTTTGTCTTTTTGAGATATTGATATCTGAGTGAAAGTCGAGGAAATTTGCTTAGGGTTCAAAGGGTTAACTGTTAGGGAGTTGATGTACGAATTAAAAATTTCTTATTTTTTGATAAGAAGTATATAAATTTTAAGGGACTATTTTTTCTTTCTTTTGGGATATTGCTATCCAAATGAAAGTCGAGGAAATTTGCTCAGGGTTCAAAGGGTTAACCGTTAGGGAGTTGATGTACGAATTAAAAATTTCTTATTTTTTGATAAGAAGTATACAAATTTTAAGGAACTAAAATTAATGCAAATTTTGTCTTTTTGAGATATTGATATCTGAGTGAAAGTCGAGGAAATTTGCTCAGGGTTCAAAGGGTTAACTGTTAGGGAGTTGATGTACGAATTAAAAATTTCTTATTTTTTGATAAGAAGTATACAAATTTTAAGGGACTATTTTTTCTTTCTTTTGGGATATTGCTATCCAAATGAAAGTCGAGGAAAGATTGCTCAGGTTTCAAAGGGTTAAAATTATCAGGGAGCAGAACGCGTTTAAATCTCGAAAGAATCGAACGAGAGATTGATCCTACGTGGAAGAATTTATCTTCGAGCTTCACTTTATCTACGCGGAATATTTCTTGACATTTACTACGAGCTTCTTTGTAACCCACGCGGGTGGCTACACTCTTGCAGCTTCCCTTTGTAAGCGGACACGTAACCGAGGGCTAGCTCGAGCTACGCGGCCTGGAATGTTCGCAAGTATCGCGGAGATCTTTCTATTAATAGAAGATCTATAAGAAGCATCGACTGCGAGTTAATCAGGGGGTTGTTACCGGTATTTTAGTGTTCGATTCCCTGCTACTTTGTCTTTCAATCCATCGCTAATTTCAAGTTCCCTCTTACTTCGACTCAACCCTTTCAAAAACGCTTCGACGTTCTTCAACCCTTTCATCCACGATTCTTCAATTAAATTTCCAATAATTCACATGGAATTTATACTCGAAATACTCGAAATGATTTCACGTTGCGTAGAAAGGTTAGAAAGGGTCGAAGAACGTTGAATTTTCTCGCTCACTTCGATTCAACCCTTTCAAATACGCTTCGACGTTGTACAACCCTTTCATCCACGATTCTTCAATTAAATTTCCAATAATTCACATGGAATTTGTACTCGAAACACTCGAAATGATTTCACGTTGCGTAGAAGGGTTAGAAAGGGTCGAAGAACGTTGAATTTTCGATCGTGCGTGATCTGTTTATGCTCGAACGATCGAACGATGCAATTTGCCCGGCGGTATCGAGTGTTGGCGTGAGAAAATGACACGCTCACGCGTGTGTTTACTCGGCCGGTCTAGTAATCGTCCAGGCAAATGTTTCAATTAACCGCGTACGCGGCCATTGTAGTTTTAACGCGCCACAAGATACCTATTGTGAGCTGTCTATATGGTGGAGGGAAAAAGGGGGATCCGTTTCGAGGCTCCCTGTGACGTTAATTCACCGCGCGTTTCAGTAGCCGCGAGACGAAAAAAAAGAGCGAGGAGACGATGAATTTCCCGCAGCCTCGCGTGTATTCGTTTCATGTTTTTGTAGCTAATGCAGCGAGGTTATGTGCGCCGCGAACGCGTAACAGGTTTCCTGGACGAAGCGTATAGTGATTGTAATTGCAGTTATGGTAGAATTTATTTTGGACGATTTTGTATAGAGGGTGCTTTTGAAAAGAGGTGATTCTACATTCACAGATAAGCTCAAAATGTAAAGTAAAATTTTATCATACGAATCTTCAATTTTTAATATCATTTTTGGGTTGTCTGTGAGGTTTAATTGTAATCACGGTGAAATTTGGGACAATTTAGTACACAGGGTGTTTTTGGAAAGAGGTGATTCTACATTCGCGTATAAGTTCAAAATGTAAACTAAGATTTTATCATACGAATCTTCATTTTTTTAATAAATTCAATATTGTACACTTTGGGTTGGGTTTCTTCCTCGCTAAATTACCAATGCTAACAAAATCCACGTTTATCACGATTCTACCAACATTCCACGTACATTCGCGCATCTTCACTCCGAACGTCGTGGAAAAAAAAATAAATCTCGCATAGTCGGCGGAAAACTCGCGAACAGGTTCTCGCGTCAGCTCTTACGCTGAACGTAAAAAGGAGGAAAAAAAAAAACAGCGTAGAATTTTGTTTATCACTCGGAGAGTGTATAGAAGGGAGGCTATGCAGAGCGGTATTATACGAAAGAATTGTGGAATCAGCTATTCACAGTTGTGTGACTCTGTTGTAACACGATCGATCCACGCTCGTGGTTGTAGTGTCCTGTTAACTGGCGGATTGTGACACTAAAAGGTGCACTTACATCGAGTGATGCTTGCATAATATGAGCGGTAGCTGCATAAGCACTTACTCGTGTATAACTTGTCCGATTAGATCGCGCAGACCGGCTCGCACGGCGCTGCGTGTTGTGCTATTTTAAAATTGAAAACCTGCGCGAGGAAGCAGGGAAAAAAGAAGGAAGGCGATATAGGACACCGTGATAAAGAATTGGAAATGATTTTTCCCTTTGAAACATTTCTATACGCGACGCGTTCTGATCGGATTCTCGAAGGGACATTCTCTTGGACTAGAGAGAGAATACGTACGCTCTGTATGCCAGGAATAATTGATCGAGAGTGTGTATGATAGTCTAAAAATATCGCCAGACGATTTGCATACAATTTGCTCGAGTCTCTCTCGAGCCTCTTACGGGACAAACGAATTCCAGGAACAGCAGGTTCCTATATGGTGATCCATCGAGGCAGAAACCGACGAAATACGCACAGAATTGCGATAGAAAGATTTTTCAAATCATTTTTGTCGCTTCGAATGTAAGTTCAGAGATAAGGTGCTTGGAAAGAATAGAATCTATCGGAAATCTCGCCGGATAGTAACCTCTAAGAGACTTTGTCCTCCTCGCCTAATCGGACGTTACGATCTGTGACCAGAGTCGTGTAGAGACCTCAGGCACAGTGTTTCTCTGTTGCAAAATTTCGTTTCGCTCCTGTTGATAAATACGGTAGGTGTGAAACGACAGCCTCTATGCCACTACCAAATACTTGGTTTGTTCTTTATTCTTAATAATACAATATAACACTCTTTTACACGTGCTCACTCTCCATTGATCTCCATCGATCTCGCTGCCCTCTGACTCTTAGAGCTAACCGATGTATGGCAGATGGCACTACTAGCATACAAATGTATCTAATAGCTCGCAATATTTCTATTATACAAATGGTACTGTTTTAATTCGACGTCTGCGACCGAAGGAAAGAGCTCGCCTCGTCCTTGACAGTGATCACTTCGCCGATGCAATTGCGTCAATGCGACCAAGAGGGAATGGTTAATATGCGGGAGGCACACATTCCTTTCCCTGTAAGGAACCTTCTGAAACACCGTTCGATCGTGATAACAGAAGCCTCGGTATAGAAAGAATCACTTGCTCGTGCCGTTTGCAGCGTTCGCTTTGGTCCATGAATAATGGAGAACAGGAAGTTACGAAATTTACCCTCTTGGATGAGACAAATTAATTTAATTTCGTACTCGATTCTATTTTACTTTAATCTTGAGTTTTGCAATGTGTAAACATTGAGCTGGAGGAAGTTACCCTCCTTAAAATTGGCAGCTTCGAAATTCATCCTCTCGAATCAAAGGAAATTTTTTAAATTAATCAATACGAATTCAAATCCCTCTATTTTTACGCGTTTTTTCCTGAATTTTGCAGTGTGTAAAATTTGAGATTTAGGAAAAATTCACCCCTTTAAAATGGGTAAAAAAGTTTACACAAACAAAAGTCACTGTTTCTCCGTTTCGATGTCACTGTCGTTCCCTGTGAAATTGATGAAAGTTCGATAGGAGACCGGAGGGGGAAGAAGGTACACGTGAATAGCGAAAAATGATTAGAATCAGGGAGGAAATCGGTGGACGAGCACAGAGTCAACGTAGTAATTCTTGTTACTCGCGGCTCGGCGAGCACGATCAAAATGTAGCGAGAATTTACGAATTGGATAATCAGCAGCATCCTCATTAAGGCCCCCCCACTGAACGCCCCCGCCTTCCATTCTCCTTTACTGGCGTTGTGTACGTGCGCGTGTATATACGTGCACGCACTCTCTGGCCCGCTGCTGGATCGTCGTCCACCCACTTATCTGCTCCTCTCTTACCCTCACACACGTACCCGCACCTCCGCATGCGACGACAATTTTTCACCGATTCCACGGTTTTCCATTCCGGTGTCGAACGGTGAATCATCCTTGGACACGTTTAAAAACACGTCAGTCTCTTTCTTCGACACCGTCGAATCTAGCTTTTACCTCGATCGCGATCTTTTTAGTCCCCTGGAAAATCAAAGCGTCCACCGATAACTCTAAACCGATCGAATTTTTAGAAAATTAGAACAGAATCTTTTTAACAATTCACAGACAATTTGAGAAAGTTACTCGGAACAATTTATTTTTAACAATATTTTTTCAAACGTGCAGTTTTCTCTGAGACACTCTGTATTACCGACACGTGCTAGGGAGAGATCGAGATTTGTTTATTTAAACACAGAGGAATTTTTGTCGAGATTGTAATGTTGCTTCATACCACTTGAGAATATGGAACAGTGTTCTCGTTCTATCGATCAATTTTTCTGTCGTTCACTTCATAAATAAAGGGTTATTCTTCTGTGGAAATGTAAACCTTTGAACACGATCCGTCGAGGAAATAAACAGTGGAGATTTCTCGAATAGCCGGTTGATTTATGTAACGGCTCGTTGGTTCATTTTCTAATTGTTCGAATGGAGATAGAGGAAACGGTGTTCCAAGTGTCTAGGATTACGTTACGATCTGTCGATGGAACGGTGTCGTTGCGAACGAGAGAAAAGTTGAATGCAATTTCGTAGGACGCGAACAAGAGAGGAGAAACGTTTAACCAAGTGTGAACGCAACAAACGCACCACGTTAAACGCGATCTCGCCTGTAGTAATTAGAGGTTTAGCTGCGAGTCATTCAACCTTCGTCAGTGCGAGAGCGGCGACGTCATCGAGTGTGTTTGACCAGGCGGTTTTTCTCACGGGAAAACGAGACCGTATCAGGTGGCATTGAAAATGCCTGGAGAAATTTGAATTTCAACGTGGAATCTCGTTATCGCCGCACGGAGAAGGCCAACTTGACGATTCACCTAACTTATTTGCGTGCTTGTTAACGCGAGTTTGTTAGGCGCCTCTAATTTCCGCGAGAAGCTGAGAAAAATCGCTCATCGGAAACGCTGTTCCGCGAATTCGAGGTTTCTTTACGAAAATAGACAAACGGAGACTGAATGGAAATTTCTGTGATTGGAAGATACGTTTGTTATCACACTTTTGATAGAAAAAAAGTGTATTTTTCGAAGTGTTATTAAAATATTAATGTGCAAGTGTGAAGTTCGATTTTTTAAGTTTTTCTTTTTAAGGGGGATTCGATTATGAGGGAGATTTATTTTTAAGGGAAATTTGATTTTCGAATTGGAATTTTCAAAAGTGATACGATCACAAGTTAGGTAATCACTCAACACTGAAATTTCTCGAACAGAAAAAGAATCAGAAAATTAATTAAGGAAAAGGGACTTGGTCGTAAAAATTTGCGTAAAAATATGAAAGATGAATTTTCCACCTTGAACGGAATCTTCACAAGCACACAAAAGGCGTGCAGTCAAAGTTTCCAAAGTGTCGAAAGTTTAAATAAAAGATCGCCTCTCTCGTTTGCTCGTACGCGGTGAAAAAGTAGGGCTATTTTATTCAAGTGCAGTTGAACGTAGACGTTTACATTTTCCGTGTCCATTGAATAATGCAGGTTTCTCTCTCGGGCCTGCTCGTAACAAACCGTCCATTGTTACCGGATCTCCTTTTCTCGGTCACCTGATAGGACGTTGATGACAGTTTTCAACCGGAATGTTTTATGCAAATAACCATTGTCGTTCCTCTCTCACTTTTCTTCTCCCTTTGCGGACGACATTGACGCGTCGTACTTGCGTGGAAACTTCTTTCTTTTCCGTGTTTCCTTCTTCTCTCCGTGTGCCTGAGCGTGTGTAGACTTAGTTCAAGTCTAAGCAGAGTCAAGTGGAAAACCGACACTAAGCACTCTAATGAGAAAATTGCGTACACGAGATCTCTTCTATGCCACCTCTTCTACACTCGCTCTATCGCAATCACCGGCTTTCGAGTCAATTAATTGTCCGGTTCATCCTATGACCCGAGGAGAGTAATTGCTCTAAGCTAGTCGTGCTAATCTGGATCGTGTTTAAAGATACGAAGGATAACGGTGTAAAGATTTGTGGAATAGAACAGCAAATTCTTCCGACTGTGGTTTTTCGTACGGCAGAGATGACGATCTTCTCGTTCGAGCTAGGTCGAATTATTTCCTCGAAGCGGTAGCTTCATTCTGAAGAGATGTTGCGTCGAGATATTTAGAGGTCTATCGTGTTGAAGTTCGACGGTTTATTTTTAGAGGGAGAACGACGGCGTTGTGTCGCGAATTCACCGGGGATGACAATCTTCGTTACCTTGGATCGATAGGAGGAACGCGAGATTCGTTTGAATTTATTTCTATCCTCGTGCAGATTTAGTTTCGATTCGAGAAGGTTGGGTACGTTTTAAGAAGTTTTTAAGTGATAAAATATCGAGTGTTTGTTAAATCATATTTCGGGTTGAAAATAGGAAATTTTCTCTGTTCAAGATGAGAGTAACCTCGCTTCGCGCATGGGACGTGCCTAAGGCAGGGCTAGAACCACTAGAACGTCCAAACCCCCACTTAACCATCTACGTTTTTCTCCGTTTCACCCTCTGCTGCGCTCTCTGTCTATGCGCAGAACGGACGAGAATCGGTCCGAGGTTACTCTCATTTTGAACGACGTACAGTTTCGTTTTACGACCCTAATATATCTCCTTCGTAACACTTGGTATGTGGACTACCTCGAGATCGAAAAAGTCCTGCGTACCTCTTGAAAAAGGGGCTGTAAAACGTGTACCACGTGTCAAGGAGAGAATACAAGAGGAGACACCATGTGCTAGGCAGAAACCCCCGTGAAACTTCCCTTGTAGAGGACCAAATCTTGTTTCTAACGTAAGAAGTAGCGTGTTGCGTGTGTATGTGCGAATGGTATTCTTGGGATGAAGATTATTTTGTGACTTGTGTTTGAGAGATTGCGTGAAAAGGAAAGGCTGGTTGGATCGGCGAGAGACTTGGCAGAGGCCTGTCCTTCGGTACCGTAACACATGGCCGTGGAGAAAAGTGAGTGGCTCTGTTTCTTCCCCGTCGTAGGGCCCTTCGTAGGCACACAGGGCACGTAAGACGTCGAGCCATGCTCATCCGGTGCTTGCTACCTGGCTGCGGAATAAATTGGATATATATACACGTAGCCAGTCGCTACGGAGGATCGCTTCTCGGAATGACAAATTGGCCAAGCGATCGACAGGCCGTGTGCTACCTCGCTTTTGAAAATCTTCGACAGTTTTATAGTCCCTTTGAATGAACGGTAGTCAAGTGTTGAATTGTCTTGGGTTTTCTTTTTTTAGGGGGGAATGTCGTGGGGAGTGGGAATTCGTCGATTTCGGAGAAATGATGCTGTGGTGTTTTTTTTTTTTTTTTTTTTTTTGGAGTGGTGGGATTGGAAATTTTGGAGATATGGGTATTTGGGATTTTAGATTTTGGAGTGGCGAGTCTTTGAGATCGCAAATTTCAAAACTGGGACACTTTGAATTTCCAAATTTCGAAGTGGAGGATCCTGAAATTTCACATTTCGAAGCGGAAGCCCCCGAAATTCCATATTTCGAAGTGGAGGACTCCGAAATCTCAAATTTCGATGGGGCAGCACTCCGAAATCTCAAATTTCAAAGTTAGGGCACTCCGAAATCTCAAATTTCGAAGTTAGGGTACTTCGAAATTCCATATTTTGAAGCGGGGGACTCCGAAATCTTAAATATCGAAGCGGAAGACTCCCAAATCTGAAATTTCGAAATGGAGGCTCCTGAAATTTCACACTTCGAAGTGGAGGACTCCTGAAATCTTAAATTTCGAAGCGGAGGCCTTCGAAATTCCAAATTTCGAAGTTAGGGCACTTCAAGATCCCAAATTTCGAAGCGTAGGCCCTCGAAACCCCAAATTACTCCCGAAATCTTAAATTTCGAAGCGGAGGCCTCCGAAATCTCAACTTTCGAAGCGGAGGACTCTCGAAATCTGAAATTTCGAAGTGGAGGATCCTGAAATTTCACATTTCGAAGCGGAGGACTCCTGAAATCTTAAATTTCGAAGCGGAGGCCTTCGAAATTCCAAATTTCGAAGTTAGGGCACTTCAAGATCCCAAATTTCGAAGCGTAGGCCCTCGAAACCCCAAATTTCCAAGTGCTAGTCCCCCAAATCCCAAATTTCAAAGTTCAAAACAATTCCCCAGTAAATATCCACAACACTCACTGACACACCTATCTTCCTCTCCCCGCAAACAACCTCAAAACACTACTCCAAAGATAACAAAATCTCCACCGTATATCTAATCACCTAGTCCCATCAACGACCGTAATACCCCTACAATCTTCCTACCCCTACACAGTTACAAACTCCCCACGCCGCTAAAACCATCCAACACAATACATTAACAGTCCACGTGTGTATACCTCTTCAGCACCTATTCTATTAAAATTTCGCCAATAAACCATAGACAGTGATGTTTCGAACAGCCGTGTGTGTGTGTCTGTATATATATATATTGATCGTGGAGAAGAGAAAGACCATACACACAGTGCTAGAACGGAAAAATATGCGTCTGGTGCGTCTGTTGGCGCGTGATTGATAAGATTCGTCGTGTTGCGAGGAGTCTAGTCACGTAGGCCAGTCCAGTAGCGTTATTTAAAAGTGGCGGGACAGAAAAGATACGAGCACGAGAGAGAGAGTGGTACGAAAGCAAAGGCCAGGGCATCCTCGAATGCAACGACTCTCTCGAATCAGATCCTTTTTAACATTTTCTTTTACGTAGTAAACGCAAGAGAGTTAGCTTTCGTACGGGCACAATCGATACTGCATATCACCGAAGGATAACGATACTTTGCTTTCGACACCGAACGCTGCTTTTACTCTATGCTCTTACAAGAAAAAAAAGAAACAACGAAAGACATTTCTTCTTTTCTTCCTTCTCTTTCTCACCTCGTGGAGAATTTATTTACGCTCGTTATTCGTTCTTCGATTCGCCACCTTTTCCTTCCCGAGTCCACGTGGGAAAATCGAAGAGAAAGATGCTGTTCGTTTCGAGGAATCAACTTGGTCTGTAAAACCACTGTGTAGTATCTTTCATTCATGGAACAGGGTGAATTGTTTTCCCCGATTCTTTGACACGATGCAGACAATCGGGCGTTTCCTTGAATTCGAGGAAGATTAAATTCACCGTGTCTGCGCTGTTTGTTGATAATGTTACGCGAGATAGTTTCTTTGGATGCTTGTAAACCGTAGTATTACTACCGATGAAATTTCACATCGTTCCTTATCTGTCGTTCCCTTTCCAACCGTTATCTTCTTACTTACTCTTTTGTATTATTTCTCCTTACGTTCTTCTTCGTACCTGTGCTTCTTTCTTTTTTTTTTATTAGCTTTGCGTAATACACACCGTGGGTGCCTGCACTTATGCACACGTAATTTGCGTTAAGCATTTTCTGGGACGTGGATAGTGGCGAGTTGAAATTCGACGATATATATAATACGAGTACTTCTCGATTTGCTCGGTATGACTCAGGAGAATTTATTATCGCGGCGTACCTCTGACTGCGATGAGGAAAATTCTGTCGATCGTTTGTGCAAGTTGAATAACAGGGTTAGTCATATTTTAGACTTCTTTTTGCGGTGGAAATGTTGAATTTTTGATGTATCGCTGAATAAGTCTGTGTGTGATTTTTATATCGATTAATTCCAACTAGCAAATTTACTATTTTAATTTGCAACACGAGTGTATGATTCTCTGTATAGTTTTCATGGAGTCGGTAACCTGAAAACCTGAATTTTAAAACTGGGGCACTTCAAATATCCAAATTTCGAAGTGGAGGCCTTCAAAATCTCAAATTTCGAAGTGTAGGCCTTCGAAATCTCAAATCTCGAAGCGGAGGACTCCCGAAATCTTAAATTTCGAAGTGGAGGACTCCCGAAATCTTAAATTTCGAAGTGGAGGCCTTTGCAGTCTCAAATTTCGAAGCGGAGGCACCCAAAATCCCAAATTTCGAAGTGGAAGCGCTCGAAACCCCCAAATTTCAAAGTTAGGGCCCTTAGAAATTCCATATTTTGAAGTGGAGGCCTCCGAAATTTTAAATTTCGAAGCAGAGGACTCTGAAATCCTCAAATTTCAAAGTTAGGGCATTTCAAAATCCCAAATTTCGAAGCGGAGGCCTCCGAAATCTCAACTTTCAAAGCGGAGGACTCTCGAAATCTGAAATTTCGAAG
>NW_017100143.1:719024-719591 GCF_001263275.1 Habropoda laboriosa
ACTCGCGAAATTTTAAATTTCGAATTGGATAACTCGGAAATCTCAAATTTCGGAGTGGAGGCTTCCAAATTTCAAATTTCAAAGCAGAAGTCCCAAAAATCCGAAATTTCATAGTTAGGGCAGTTGAAAATCCGAAATTTCTAAGCGTAGGCCTTCGAAATCCCAAATTTCAACGGCTTCTTCTCGCGGGTAAAAATGAGAAATTACAGAGGAGATCGTTGGAATAATTCGACACTGAGGGAAAACGTTGGAGAAAAAATGCGGTGGAAGCCCGACGAGTGCATGAGAATGTGCATGATCGTGGGGAAGAGAGAGCGATTGGACGAGGGTGCACGCTCGAAAGGATCATGAAAGGGAAACGTGAACTTATGGGACCACGTTGACCGGTCCCACGCTTGAATGTCGCTCAGCCTTTTTTTACACGTTATCGAGCTGTTACCGTTCCACCTTCTCCGCCTCTCTTTCCCCCTACATTTTTATCATTGTATCGATCAATTGTTAAAATTACTCTTGTGAAATTTTTTTAGTTGCAGAAATATTGGTGGATAGGGTAACGAGCGGTGAAAA
>NW_017100143.1:719619-726498 GCF_001263275.1 Habropoda laboriosa
CGTGGAAAGGGCACTGGTAAATTAAGTCGGTCTTTCCGGTGGAAGGTTGGCTCTGTTGATTACAAGGACTTGAAAACGACGCAATTACGCGGCCAGGCAAATGAACCTTAAATCAGAATCCTGTACATCGTGACGGGAACTTCTTTGTTAATTTCTTGATCGAGAGTGGCCTCACACCTTGCATGATTTCTGTCCACGCTTGTTTTAGGCTCTGTTCTTGAGTAAATTTCGTTAATAAACTTTCTGTGTTTGCAATTCTTTTTGTGGACCGTGAGAGTGGTCCTTGAGTCCCTTTAAAAATTGGTCAACTTGTTTTCTGTTACATTTAAATGGCAAAGTGAGTTGTGGAATATTCTGCATTGTAGACTTTCAGTGTTTGCAATTCTTTGTGATACATAGAGTGGTCCTTAAGTCTCTTTAGAAATTAACTTCTTTCCTATTTAAATGGCAAAGTGACTCACGATAGACTTCCACTGTTTGCAATTCTTTATGATGTATAAGATGGTCCTTAAGTCTCTTTAAAAATTAACTTGTTTTCTATTACATTTAAATGGCAAAATGACTTATGAAACACCTTGTTTTATAGATTTCCAATGTTTTCGATGGTTTATGATACATAAAGCGGTCCTTAAGTCTCTTCAAAAATGAACTTGTTTCCTATTTAAATGGCAAAGTGACTCGTGGAACACTCTGTATTACACAAAAAGCTTCCCCTCTCCAAAATTGTCTCATCCCAGCTAAATTACAGTCGTCAAAATCTCCGCTATAATAGAAACTGCTAGGTCCCAGAGCAACAGTGATAATTGACACACTCCTGTCTTCGCACACCTCGAAAACACAACGTATCATACCAAAAACACAAACTCCTTTACATTCTCCAAGAAAAACTCTTCCCGAACCCGTTCTCCAAAATGGCAGCCGTCTCCTCGAATCTCCCCCGATCTCTCGTAATTCCTTTCTTCTCACACTTGCCGTCTCAATTAAGCTCGAAGTGCATCCGAACGTATCGTTCGTCCTGTCATCGAAGGGAATCGATCGCGTGGGCCGTTTCTCGAGGCTGGAGAGGCCACAGCCAGAGCAGCAGCGGAGAGAAGCTTTGCGCGAAATGCGTAACCGCAGCTGTGCGTGCGGTCGAGAACAGTCGTCTCTCTTTCTCATTTCTCCTCTCCCTTTAGCTGCATCAACTTCTCTCGTCCCTGTCACTCGTTCAGCCCGGTTTGCTTACCTACCAGAGACCAGACGCAGATACAGTTCTCACGTCCTCGATCCCCGGAGACGGCGATTTACAGTTTCAAACAAACCCTCAGTTATGCACAGTATCGGGGCCTTCATACCCAAATAGTATGCAATACACGTTTTGCTTGACTCGTTGACGCCTCAATATTTTTTCGTCGGTTCCTACATACAGTGACCGAGAAAAGTATTCATACACCCTATAAAATGGAATAACTTTTTTGAAATTGGGCCAAACGACTCGCGTTTCTTTGAGAAGTTAGAAAGATAAGTTTACTAGGTGACGTGTGCAAAGTTTTTTTGAAAAGACTGCAATTAGTCGGAATCGCGAAGAAAATCAGAAAAGGTCGTTTTTACAACTTCTTTGTCTGAGCTCGTAATGAAAATTCAAGAAATACGTTTCGTAGATCTATGTGAATTATACACACGCTGAAAATTCGATCGAAATCGGTGAATGGAGAAACAAGCGATCTGCAGATTTGTTACTAAGCCGAAAGTCGTGAAATGTGCAGCTCATAACAACATTAACCGATTTCGATAAAATTTTCAGCGTGTGTATAATCGATATAGGTACAGAAAACGTATTTTTGAAATTTTCATTACGAGTTCAGATAAAAAAGTTGTAAAAACGGCCTTCGCTATTCTCCTCGCGATTCCGGCTAATTGCATTTTTTTCGAAAATTCTTTTACACGTCATCTAGTAAACTAGTCTTTCTAACTTGTCAAAGAAACTCCACTTGTTTGGCCCAATTTCAAAAAAGTTATTCCATTTTATAGGGTGTATGAATACTTTTTTCGGTCACTGTATGTGAATTCATTGGGCTCGAAGGGTTGGTCCAAGTTAGTGTGAAATTTAGAGGATTTTAGATTTGTTTGCATTCGTTTTTGGCAGCGCTCTGATTGGATACGTGAGTTCAATGGGTTAATCTAGGTTAATGCGAAATTTAGCGGATGATTTCTGGTTCATTTGTACTTTCGGTATTGCTCTGATTAGATAGTATAGGTAATCACTTTTTTTAGATGGGAATTCATGGGTTCAAAGGGTTGGTCCAAGTTAGTGTGAAATTTAGAGGATTTTAGATTTGTTTGCATTCGTTTTTGGCAGCGCTCTGATTGGATACGTGAGTTCACTGGGTTAATCTAGGTTAATGCGAAATTTAGCGGATGATTTCTGGTTCATTTGTACTTTCGGTACTGCTCTGATTAGATAGTATAGGTAATCACTTTTTTTAGATGGGAATTCATGGGTTCAAAGGGTTGGTCCAAGTCAGTGTGAAATTTAGAGGATTTCAGATTTCTTTGCATTCGTTTTTGGCAGCGCTCTGATTGGATACGTGAGTTCACTGGGTTAATCTAGGTTAATACGAAATTTAGCGGATGATTTCTGGTTCATTTGTACTTTTGGTACTGCTCTGATTACAGTGTTCTTCTTCAAAATGGGTTAATCTAGGTTAATGCGAAATTTAGCGGATGATTTCTGGTTTATTTGTACTTTCGGTATTGCTCTGATAAGATAGTATAGGTATTCACTTTTTTTAGATGGGAATTCATGGGTTCAAAGGGTTGGTCCAAGTTAGTGTGAAATTTAGAGGATTTTAGATTTGTTTGCATTCGTTTTTGGCAGCGCTCTGATTGGATACGTGAGTTCACTGGGTTAATCTAGGTTAATGCGAAATTTAGCGGATGATTTCTGGTTCATTTGTACTTTTGGTACTGCTCTGATTACAGTGTTCTTCTTCAAAGCGATATTTCAATATTTTCATGGAGAAAAGAAAACTTAAGCATACAGTCACTTAAAATTTAACAATAAAATTTGCAATAACACCTTGTTTTTTGTTAACGAGTCACACTATTGGCGCAGGTCATGCTCGAAACATCAGAAATCAAGCATTTGCAGTGAACTTGAATTTTTATAAAAATTTGAATAAAAGGAGAAAGGGTTAATTTCTCTTATCACAATAAGACTGCTACAATTCGTTACTCTTGTACACCGATTAAAAAGTTCGCCTCTCAACGTCTGTTCATTGATACCAAAGTTCCATTGATAACACGACGACTCACCTTTCTTTATCTATTTTCGGTGAACTGTGACCGTTTACCTCTCACACCGTTAACCTGCCGCGAATCGATCCGTGGAATCGTTGATCGCCAGGCACCACCGCGACTGACAGCTGCCCGCTTCAATAATTTATGCCCTGGCTCATTCTTCGAGCCGAGAATACGATGCATCGATGGTCTATTTTTAGCTCGGGGGATATAAATTCTTCAAGTGTCGTTCTGCTGCCACGAATCGGTATACTTCTACTTCCAATACGCCCTTAACCCCTCCTCTCCTCTTCGTGCAAAAGAAAATTTCCCGGAACACTGATGTCGAAAAGGAAAAAAATTTCCACTGTGAAATTTTCGAACTTGGAAAGAGACACATCGAAAGAAAGAAACCTGTATATTTCTCGTTTGGTAGTTACGCAACGCAGCGCAGGTGTTGGTTTCTATCGTTGTTACAAGATCGATTTTACCTGTGATAAATCATAAGTGTGCTCTCCTAAACTGATAAGTGCGAGGCGAGAAGTCGCGGCGTGAATGAGAATTAATACCGGTTGAATCGGTGTGTTTCTGTTCGCCTTAAATAGACGTCGCCGGGGGCATTGGTCGGAGGCGTTCGATAGAAACGAACCTTTCTCTCTCTCTCCCGACACCTTATTGAGCGGGATTTAAAGATAGTTTAGCCTCGTGAAAAATGCATGCGGTTCTCTTGTCGCGCACCGCCGTCGCCGTGTTTCACGTCCCTCCCAGGCGCGATCGATCGAAACCGGAAAGTGGCTACCTCTGTCGGTGCTGTTTACCCTCTATAGCGTTCTATTAGCTTCAGGTTCCTCTGCATAGGCGGCGCGACGAGCGTTTTGCTGACCCACGACGGGTAAAACAGGGATCTTCTTGGAGGTTTCAACGGGGGATTCCTCGAGTTACCTTGAAGACACTGTAGACGTTGAAGTTTTGTAGATGATTTTGTGCGGCGTTCGTTGGGTCGATTTGGGTGAAGAATGGGTGAAATTGTTCGTTGGGAAAGTTGCGTGAAGTTTGGTAAATTTGGGTTGGTGTTCCTAGGAAACCTAAATTGTTTCCAGTTGATTTTTAGAAAGTACTGCAATTTGGGAGACCGTGTCTAAGCGATGAGTGGGAAATTGAGGCTTTAGTATTGGGAGCGTTTCTTTGGGGAATGCCCCGAGCTATTTCTATCCTATTTTCATAGAAACGTTTGAATTTCGGGCCCAAACTTCTGTGTGGAGCTTCTCGGTAATTAGGGCGTTGCTTTTAGACTTAAATTGTATCCCAGAATTCCTTGAAATTTGGAACCACTTTTCCTTAAGGTGTATCCTAAAAGTGTTCCTATTTGGAACCCAAAATTCCTCAAATTTAGTGTTCCAGAGTTTCCTCTACAATCAAAACAAAACAAAAATACAAATTTCAGACCCAAACCCTTCCCAAAAATCACTCAAATTTAAAACCACAGTTTTCCCATCATTCCCTAACTGAAAAACGTTCCAATTTCAAAAATTCCACCCAATACACGCCCAAGACTCTTTTCTATCAAACTTTCCTCTAAAGAAAATCCCCCAAAAATCCAAATTTCAGACCCAAATCCTTCCCAAAAAATCCCTCAAACTCGAAACCCCAATTTTCCCAACTTCCCAACTGAAAAACATCTCAAAAATTCCACCCAAGATATCCAACACTCCTTTCAATCAATCTTCCCAAAACATCATCCACCCTCGTATCCCTCGAAGATTCCTCAAGCTCCGCAGTTAAAGCACCTCTGTGCATCGACGTAGAGAAGGAGGTAGCCCCAGGTGGTTGAGCAATCGGCGGCGGGGGAGGGGGGAGGTCCGATAAGGAGCAGATAGAAGGACAGAGGTGGAGGAAGGAGAGAGAGAAACAGGTAGCAACAGGTTGTGACGTCACGAGGCGCCACGCGACTCTCGGGTTCATTCACGAGGAGGAGGCGAACGCCTGAGAGAAGAGAGCAACAGCAGCCAGGCCGCGGAGGGTGGACCAGGAACTAATAACGCGGTTGGCTTCTCCGTTCTCGTGTTTTCTCACGTGATTCGACAAGCCGGTTTATCTCTTGTGTGCGGACGACCACGAAACCCGGTCCGGCAATTAGTAGCCCGTAACGGTTTAATTCGCCTCGGTATCGACCGTGAGGAGGCTCGATTCCTTCATTTTCATCAGATTGATACGCGTTGCAATTTAATGCCAGGTCAAACCATCGCCTCACCATTATATCACGGATGTTGTTAAAAACCTTTGGTACAGGCCGTTTCAAAAATTGCACACCGCTCGTTCTGCACGAATTACATACTTTCTTTTTTAACTCCAACTTTATTACGTTCTTCTTCCTTTCTGAGATGTTTGCGGAGGAAAGTGTGAAAACGGGTGATTATTTTTCTGTTTTGCGTAAATTTAAAGCGATCCTTTTGGAAATGATTTTCAGGGAATCCGTTTGAAAATGAATTGTTTCGTGTTGTACAAGGAAGCTGTTAATAGGAATAATTGTTCAAGCAGCGTAGATTGGTTTTTTTCCCAGTAAAATCGAAGGGAAGTAACGTTGAACGTATCAATTAGCAGGAAACGCGATGGCAAAGAGTCAGAATGGTGGTTTATTTCTTTCTTCTTCTTTAGAATCTGAGATAAAAAGCCAGTGTATATCCAGCGAGATTTCAATACGACGCCGCTGGCGGACCGAATCGCTCGGAATTACCTTGCCCCCGTCACCGCGTCGCCGCTTTTTACAATTGCAAAGCGCAATTACCACGAAACCTGCTCCATTTCTTGCGCAACGTCCCGACGCATCGTCGTTTAATACAAATTGCGTCAGCGGTTACCTTCCAGCGCCGTTTAGACCTTCTACTGGTCTCGGGATTCAGCGAACCGGCCACCGGAAGTCGCTCGAAAAGCCACTCTACTAAAATCCTCTTTCGTATTTGTTTATTGCATAATCCACCTGTTGCTCGATCATTACGACGGCGTTCCAAATCAGACGTAATTTTAGGAGTACAGTAAATTCTCTACAAGAGTCAGTAAGTTTGGATTCTACAAGTGACAGTATAGATGGTCCTACGCCTAGGTCTGCGTCATTGCTGCGCCCGTGTTATCTCGCTCGCAGTCAGTCGAGCGTGTAACGTTACACCAGTCGGTTTCCTTTACGAGATTTCACGGCTCGACAAATCATAACAGAAAAATATAATTTCTTTAATTTTTTTAACATGTTGATGAGACTTTTCTGATGAAAATGATATCAAACACGATATAATTTGAACAACATTTACTTATTAACACGTTCACTGTCGCGCCAGGATTATAATATTATGCTTTATAATTTTTTTTTTCAATTGAAAATAATGTCTAGCTAGCTATGACGTTCAAAATTTTTAGTTGACAACATTTATTTTATTTTAATTATTCTAAACATTTGAGGCACTCCAGTCACTGATGACCACCATGGCCATATCGAGGAAACAATCTAATGTTAATACTTATTGAGTGATTAATTTAATTTCATAATATATCGCTTTAGCGAGCCACCGTTTGGTTGCCAATTGTTTATCACATAGAGGCGGCCTACCTCCCCGTAAAAAAAAAAAAAAA
>NW_017100143.1:733804-739782 GCF_001263275.1 Habropoda laboriosa
TCATCAATATGTTAAGAAAAATTTCGGGATAAAAAAACGTAAAATTAAAAAAGTTGATATTTAAATCGCTTGGTTGCCTCGACTCACGTTTCATGCTTACGTTTTATTCGCTGTCCTTGCCTACGTTCGGCAAACTACAAAGGCGGGCGCGAGGCTCGAAAACGTAGTCCCTGACTCTACGAGTGTCAGGTTTAGCTTCCCTGTGGTCTGACACTTGTGGAGAATATACTGTAAAAAAAATCGTTTGTATGGTACAGGATGGTTCACAAGTCGCTTCGCTATTTAAAAATAGAATGAGTTTCTTTTTACTGTATATTGCTAATGAAATCTTCGACGTGACCTCAGATTTCAGAGCTTCAGAATTCTATAGAAAGTACTGTTCACAAATTTGACAAAAATTATCAAGATCTTCTCTTAAAAAAATTTCGTTCAAATCCTACGAAATTCCTCAAGATTGAAAGAAACAAATGACTGAAGTTCTCTCGAAGTATTTCATTTCCAAAAGAAGATTTTCACCCTTGTTGACAATAATTTCTCGATAATTTTGTCAATGCCCGAATAACAATTTTCCACGAAATTTCTCAAGATTGGAACCACAACGTTTAAAGTTCTCTCGAAGAATTTAATTCCAAAAGAACATCTTCAGCCTTGTTAACAATAATTTCTGAATAATTTAGTCAATGCTGTGAGTAAAAATTTTCCAGAAATTTTCCACTGTTGTTAGGGAAATCTGAAATACTGCCAAAGTGTCGCATCCTTTCCCTGGACGAGATGACCCCGAGTTCCTTACCCCCGAGCGCGTATGTTACCCCTTCCACAGAGTGCGGAGAACACGCTTCCTCCACGGGTCTCTCGCAAGAAAGAGAACCACGGGCCGGAGAGACAGGAGGCGAGAGATATACCGTGGACTACAGTGTCCGCGGAAGGGAAAAGGGGGAGGAAGGAGAGTAGAGCCTCCCCACCACGTGGCGAGTAGCCACGCGAGTTCATTCATGAGATCGTGGGAACGTGGCTCACGGTGGGTCCGTTTTACCCCATCCTCCGGCTCCTTCGCCCTCTCCTCTCCGCCTCTCGCCACTCTCTCGTTTCTGCTTTCTCTTCCCTCTCTCGCGTCACCCTCTCTTTCTCTTCTAGCTCTCCCTCGTATTACCTCTCTATTTCTCCTTCACATCTCGATCACTTTCCCTTCTCTCCCGCTATTTTTCTCTACCTCTCTGTCTCTCCTCGCTATTTTTCTCTATCTCTCCGTCTCTCCTCTCGATATTTCTCTCTTGCTCTTTTTCCCTTCTCTCCCGCTATTTTTCTCTACCTCTCTGTCTCTCCTCGCTATTTTTCTCTATCTCTCCGTCTCTCCTCTCGCTATTTCTCTCTCGCCTCTCTCTATTTTTCTCCAGCGTGCTCCACTGGTTCCTTCCCCGCCTCTGTCAAGCTTCTTTGATACGTTCCTCGTGGTCGTAGCCTCGTTTTTGTCTTTGTCCCCCCCTCTCGTGCCTTTTTACACCGGTGACCAGTTTCGATACATTTCGTTCGTTTCCCCGTCTCTTTCGCGTAGGACTCTTTTTTATTTAAAGCGGTGCTCGCATTTCTGTGCCACGACACAACTGTGTTTTGTTTTCGATAATTGCAGGACGGAGCGAAGAGGTGAGGACGCATGACTAACGAGCCAGTTCCAACCGTTCATTCAACGGCTCTGGAACGAGCCTGCTTTATCGTACGGAGATAGAGGTTTATCTGGACGAACTTATTGGGAGGCTTGCTTGGTTAATTAATTCGACGTTTCTTCTGGATACCTGGAATTGATCTTCCAACGAGCTTGTTCTCTCTTCCGCTATTACTTTTGGCCCGCACTTGTTACTCCATTTCTGTAGGCCGCTTCCTCTCGGGATAAACATCTAGCTCTCTCTTCGTTCTTCCTCTCCTGTGTTCCTTTTACCTGTTCTTAGTGGGATCTCTCTCTGATGGGGTTCACAGTCCATAGGAGTACAGTGGATGCTGCTAGCTTTGCGTCACTTTAACAGCATGTTCTGGAGCGATTTCTTGTTGGTAGCTGAAGAAGGTGTTTTGTGGTTGGAGAGTTAAAGGAGAAATTAATTTTAGATGAAAAGAATACTGAAATTTTTACAGGTTCCACATTCCACCTCAGAACTTTTGTGATTAAAGGGTTAAAGGAGGAAAAGTCTCAGACTTTAAAATATCTGTAGAGATCACTAAATATTATAAATTTCATTTCACTAAAAATCTCTTAGAAATTCTATCCCAAAGCTTTCGCGAATAAACAGTTAAAGGAGAAAAATCTCACATTCTAAAATATCCACAGAGATCTCTAAATATTCTAAATTCCGTTTCATCCAAAATCTCTCAAAAATTTCACTTCACAACATTCCTGATTAAAGGGTTAAAGGAGAGAAATCTCAACCTCTAAAATATCCACAGAGATCACTAAATATTCCAAAATTTCTACTCTCCACATTCCTCCAAAATCTCTCAAAAATTCTATCTCAGAGCTCCCATGATCAAAGGGTTAAAGGAGAGAAATCTCAACCTCCAAAATATCCACAGAGATCACTAAATATTCCAAAATTTCTAGTCTCCACATTCATTCAAAGTCTCTCAAAAATTCCATCTGAGAAGTTTCCCGATCAAAGGGTTAAAGGAGAAAAATCTCAGTCTCCAGAACATCCACAGAGATCTCCGAATATTCCAAAATTTCTACACTCCCGACATTCATTCAGCGTCTCTGAAAAACCCTCCTCTTCAGTTTCGTTTCAACCATCAATTTAGACTCGAACGCGTCCCCGCGTTGCTCCTGGCGAATAAATTAGAGGAACAGCGGGGACTGTTACGCGGCGCAACAACCGCGTTCGATGTTAACTGCTCGTTTATAGGGCCGGCGTACAGCTGATTCGTATCTTATCCCGCTTGGCCAGGTGTTACGTTACAAGCCGCGGCGTAACTCGCGGCATTGTGTCGAAGAAAAATGATTTAGCCCCGACAGGGGCATTAACGATGCAAATAGAAAGATCCTCGTCTGAGATTTCGGGCTTGATCCCATCGGCGAGATATCGAACGGAGAAACCAACTTTGTATATCGTTCAACGGAGAGAAAAATGAATCGACGAAATTACCATTTCGTCTTTCTTTCTTATTTCATTTAATCGACCATCCAATTTATTAATTATCATGGCAGGGTAGTGTACGCGGCCGGAGAATATTATAGGTCAGTGACGATGCCGCGATGGAATTCGGTACTGAGTGAATCCTTTTTAATTTCACGGACCGTGCAGGTATGTAAATTATCGATGCATGATGGTACTGTCCCTTGCAAAACTTATCCTCGTTCGATTTTGCAAATTTTCCCTGGCAAAAGTTGGGAAAATTAAAGGATCGATAATTGATCATTCGACGTATGAAACAGTTAAGAAGATGTTGTTGAAAATGTCTTATTAAATAGGTGAAGGTGAATTGTTAAATAGGGAAAGTATGTTTGTATTATTAGGTATTGAAAGTGTTGGGGTGATCGGCAGGGTGAGTTGTGTCCACTGTCCAGCGATCGTCGAAGTAAAGATGCACTCGTCGTTGACGCAGAAAAGAGATGGGTGACCGCTCGGGGAATAATTATTTCGTTTGATATTTCGAGTTTTATTCGAACGAAATTATATAATCAGGGAAAGAAAAAGTGGTGAAATTTTCATATTCTCTCTGAATGTAAAGTTTTCTCTGTACTTCCAAAAATGGCGCTTGAATTAAAAAACGAAAAAACTATTTCTAACAATTATCGAAGAATATTTCTACTCTTCTACGGTAACACTAATAGTTATTTCTATATAATACAGAGTTCCTTCAGATCTTTCGCGATTACAATAATTAAAATATAAACCTGGGATTAGATATTAAAAATAATAATTAAAAAAAAGAAACATTGAACGTTGGTTTTCTCCAAGAATTCTCTTCGGTGGTTTCATAAATTCATAAAATCTTCAATCTTCGATTGGAAGCTTTCTAATGAGGGGATGTGAGTGATTTGTGATAAGATTCGCGATCTAGAGGAACTTTCGCGTGTTACTGTACACGACGACCTCTACACGGTCGGCAGCCAGTGGAGACATAATTGCGGCTCGTCATCATGTTGCCGGGCCTCGGGGTACCTCTCATCCTCCTCAGCTTCAACAGAGCAGCTCCCTTTTCCCTTTCTCCCAACACCACAACCACCAATCCTCGTGAAAATATTCAATCAGTACATGCAAGAAAAGATGAATGATCCCACCAGCGAGAATAATTGAATTGTACCATCCAGTTGTGATTAATCTCTACCGGTAATTAGAGCTGTAGCCAACAAGAACACCGCGACTGGTATAAACTTCATCCCAACCTCGTGAAATGATTGAAAGATCCATGCAGATTAATCTGACTTTCTTATTTCTCTCGGAATTAATAAATTGATTGTATCAGAGCGCGGGTATATAGTAAATGTAGCAGTTGCAAGAAGCTTGGGAATAGAAATAAGAGGAAGAAGAAGGAGGAGGGAACAACAACAAGAACAAGTGGTCAGAGATACAAGAAAGAGAACGTAGAATAAGATAAATTTCAGTTATGAAAAATCAAAGTGACAATCGGTGAAGAACTTGTTTTTTTTTTTTTTTAAACTGCGTCTATTATAAAGGTAGTATTGGAAAAAGAAGTGTACGAGGATAGAAAGAAGAAGAGTAAGAAGGAAGCTTTTGAGAAGGAAAAGAGAAAAAGTGGTCGAGGAGGAGGAATAGAGTGAAGTTAGAAGTAGAAAAACGAAAGCGACAGGCTTTAAAGGAAGTAAGGGGGTAAAAGAGAAGAAGTACTCGTTGCGTATCATACGCGCCATTACTCCTAGAAGATACGGCTGGCCGCGCGTTTTACGAGCGAACGTTTATTCACCATTTCGAGCCTCTTAACGTTTGCCGCGGAATATCAGGCTTTAATACATCGAGACGTGAGCCAGCACTCCTCTGGGACTAAGCTGACTATCGTTGTACACGCCTCGTCGGCTCCACAGTTTCCCTTTCTGGCTAATCTCAAAGAGAGTGTACGTATGTATGTACATAGGACGAGGCTGGACTTGACTGTTTCTTCTGTGGAAAAAGGAAGAATCGAGTTGTTGTTTTTGGGAGCTTTTATTAAACTGTTGATTAGTTTGATACGCTGATGAGTTTTATGATCATGAGTTTCTTCTGTGTCTGGTCGCCGGATCGAACGTTTGCTTGAATTTATGGGGACACGCCTACGTTCATCTTTATTATACGGAGGATGCGTCGCGTCCTTTTCCGTTTGCTGCGGGTAAAATCCCCTTGGAAGGATTTTTGTTTTTCTTTTTTTGTGAGGAGGGACGGGAACTCTGGAATCGTGAAGTTAGCGAATTTTTATGTCCTCAAATTCTCGAGATCTCATATTCTGGAGTCCCCAAATTCTGGAGTCCCCAAATTCTGGAGTCCCCAAATTCTGGAGTCCCCAAATTCTGGAGTCCCCAAATTCTGGAGTCCCCAAATTCTGGAGTCCCCAAATTCTGGAGTCCTCATATTCTGGAGTCCTCATATTCTGGAGTCTTCAAACTTTGGAGTCATCATACTATGGAATCCTCATACTATGGAGTCCTCAAGCTCTGGAGTCCTCAAGCTCTGGAGTCCTCAAGCTCTGGAGTCCTCAAGCTCTGGAGTCCTGAAGCCCTGGAGTCCCCAAGCTCTGGAGTCCTCAAACTCTGGAGTCCTCAAACTCTAGAGTCCTCAAGCTCTGGAGTCCTCAAGCTCTGGGGTCTTCAAATTGTGGAATCCTCAAGGTCTGGAATCCCCAAGTTCTCGGGTCCTGAACTCCTCAAATTCTCCAATTCCCTCATTACGAAATTGCAAGATGAACGTACTCCCAAGAAATGGCAATCATTGAAACGTTCCCCCCAGAGAATGTTCCATAACTGAATAGTTACTGAACATTCGTTCTAATTTTTTCCGGAGGCG
>NW_017100143.1:739827-759120 GCF_001263275.1 Habropoda laboriosa
TGCGGGTATAGAGAACGCAACGAGCCGCGTCTTAGATCGCTGAGGATGGATTTAAGAGGGTAGGCCAGGCTCGTAACATATAAAGGGCGCAAGATAATCAATTACCCCAGCTACCGACTTCCCGAGAGAGAGCAATAACATCGGCCTGCTGTTGCCGGTGTGCAGGTCGTGTACCTGTTGCTGCAACCGGCGTATATTTAATGGTTACCCCTAATCGTCTACGCCCGATCGTTACCAGAGCCTCTTTATACTTTTCCAAGAGACCAGGTCCAAAGCTCTCGTCAAATGGAAATTTTCCTTTTTTGGCTCTAAACCAACTTCAACACATTTCCCTGCTATTTTCTTTCTCAGAAAATCGAGGATATCGCTTGGTATAATAAATGTTTATAATACTTTACAATAAATGAGCAAAAAAGAAAGAGAAGAATTCCCTTTAAAACATCTATCCGAGGAAAGAAATAAAGAAATTAGAAACATGAATAGAGAAAGATGAAAGCTGATGAGTGGATCGAAAGAAGGGAGAAGCGGAGGACGTGCGCGCGCGCGCTCTCTTCGGAGCTTGCCTCGGTTTTATACGGTGTGTATCTGCCTTATGGGATACGGTGCCGGTATATTATGGTTAAGTTGTTGCCGGTCGAGGCTTCTATTGGAGCGCAGCTTCTGGTCTCGCGAGAGATTATAGAGATAATGGGGCCCGGATAGCAGCATTGCTCGGTCCTCGCTCCCAACAAATTGCGGGGTTCATTCATCCTCCGCGATAGAGAAGAAAAACTAGCCGCGCTACTCGCCCGTGTACAGCCGCGGCACAGGATACTCTTTGGCTTCTCCTTCCTTGCTCCCTTCTCCACTTGCTGTCCTTTCTTCTTCTTCTTTACTCTTGCGTGTAAGGTGAACAAGAGCCGTAGTGGCGCGCGCCTATATGCGTGTAACTCGCCTCTACTCGCGTGGCCGTCCTTACGCCCGTTCCTCTCTACACGATGAAATTACCATTCTACAGGTGAGTAGCTTCTGCTCCCTGGCGTGTCTCGCAGATACTCTCGTGCACTCAGTTTCACGGTTTTGATGTTTTAAGTTTTAGAAGTTTTGGGAACTTTGCGAGTCCCAAAATTTGCAATTTCCAAACTTTGCGATTCCCAAACTTTGCGATTCCCAAACTTTGCGAGTCCCAAGCTTTGCGATTCCCAAACTTTGCGAGTCCCAAGCTTTGCGAGTCCCAAGCTTTGCGATTCCCAAACTTTGCGAGTCCCAAGCTTTGCGATTCCCAAACTTTGCGATTCCCAAACTTTGCGATTCCCAAGCTTTGCGAGTCCCAAACTTTGCGAGTCCCAAACTTTGCGATTCCCAAACTTCGCAATTCCTCAACATTGCAATTCCCAAACCACGCATTCCCCAAACTTCCAATTTCTCAGATCTTGAAACGCCAGATCCTCGTTAATTCAGACTACCATACCACGATCAGCGAATTATCGCAATTATGGTGACACAATTTCCACCCATGGACCGGTTACCGCGCGAAAATCCATTTGTCGACAGTCCCATTCACGAGAGTGTCGCGCGTTCCAAGGATCGTGCGTGTACACGTTTCCATGGATTTCAAATCCATCGTCAGGGGTCGATCGCCCCGTGAATGATTCACGGTTGCACGAAACCGGACATTTTCCACGTTACACGCTGACTAATACGCGATTAGAAGATTATTTTTCCTTTCTTTCCAGTGAACCAGTTCGCGGGCAACGTACTGTTCGAACAACGTGCCGGATATTTCTTTGGAATTCGCTCGCTCTGTCTCAATAACACTTCTCTCCTCCTTTTCTCTCTCTCTCTCTCTCTCTGCTTTGCAGTCGCGACTGCAATTACGTATTAATTTTCAGCTGCTCCTGAAACAGTCTGGCTCCTTTATTTCGCGCGCTCGCTTATTTTCAACCAACGATGCCTTCGACACCACTATAATTTAAAATTTTTTTTATTCCAATAATCCCCATTTTTTAACATCGAAACTGATCTTCGAAATTGAAACTTGCCATTATTTCACTGATTTCTTCCATTCTCGAAGATAACCAACGATTCTCCGTAGATAAGCTTCTTTTTGAACAATAGAAAATACGTATCTCTCTTTTTCACATTTTCTCCGTACATCATAAAGACGACAGGCTAGACAGAGTTTTTTTTTTTATCTGAAAACTCGAATTACCATCGAACGATCTTTCCCATTGTTTAGAACAATTAGAACATAATTCAGCATTTTCATGCAGTACCAACCTCTCCATATAGCACGAAAATGCTTGCATAAAATTGCTCGAAAATTTGCAACGCGTAAACTCGAAAGGCGATCGCTGGGAGCCGCGAGAGAGCCAAGCATACTGGCCCCCTCGACACAGAAAATTACATGCCGCGGATAATTTCGCCCGGCGAGGCAGATACATAGGGGTGATCACGATAATTACTTTGTCGGTCTTTTTGCCGCGATTTTTCGTCGAACCTTATGGGAATAACCTGTTATTTTTTCGCGTAGAATCGTGCCTTCTTTTCGCCAGAATTATATCTCTCTCTCTCTCACTCGATCGAGATCCCGTCGATTCGATCTTTCTTCGAAAAATTTCGTCTCGCTGTTTGTAACGTGTATAGATCCTTTTGTGATCCGTACGATGTCCATTTGTTTCATCCGTAGGAATTAAACGTGTTTCTTTCTCGCTCGTAATAAGCGAGAAAACGCGACCGTGCTCCGTTGATCCCTGGGAATAGAAAAACCAGAGCTAAATTACACGTCAACCGATCATTTCGTTCGTGCACGTACCGAGCTCTCGATAATTGCTTGCTAGATCTTCTTTCTGCCGGCGCATCGAACCGTAGATCGATATTGAACTTGAACTAGCGAGAAGAATCGTCTGATTGTGAGTGTACTGCTGGATGAGAGAAGAAATCGTGTGAATTAGTTGCTCTAGGAAATTACGTTCCTTCCCTTTTTCTTTTTGTGTGTATTAGGTTGATATTTCAATATTTGAGATGTTTGTAGGCTATTTGTTTTTTGTTTTATAAGGTGTAAAGATGATTTGCGGAAATTTCATTTAAATTTAAATTATAATTTTGATCGTTGTTTTAAGATTCATCTCTTGGAAATTATCTCTCTTATTAAGTTACCATTCTGGTTCTCCCCCGACAGCAACTTTGACAAATTTTCGCACCGTGGATTTTGTTTCCTTTTTAAGTTAAATGATCGAGCGATCGTGTCAAGATGAATCCAGTTTAGTCACAGCAGGTGATTCTGCCCTTGGATAGGTAGAAATTGGTATGCCGTGCGTCGAGATTCTAATATCTTTAACGCGTAGGCAAGGAACAAGGTAGCAAAACATGACAAGAGTAGTTCTTAGTTGACGTACTTAGGGCGGTGTTCGACACCCAGCCACTGTTCGATTTGCATAAATTAAATTTAGCTGTCTGAGTAGGATGAAGGATGAGCCTTCGTTGGTATTTCTATTTTTCTTGAAATTTTTGAATTCTCTGACTCTGGAGATATCATATTTGTGAGCCCTCAGATTCTCGAGTTTCCAAGTTCTCAAGTTCTCAAATTCTGGAATTTTCATATTCTCAGGTCCTCAAATTCTGGAGATCTCAAATTCTGGAGATCTCAAATTCTGGAGTCCTCGTATTCTCGAGCCCTCAAATTTTTGAGTCTCAAATTCTCGAGTTCCAAAGTTCTCAAGTACTCAAATTCTGGAGTCCTCAAATTCTCGAGCCCTCAAACTTTCGAGGCTTCAAATTCTCGAGTCTTTATATTCTCGAGTCTTCACATTCTCTCGAGTCTTCAAACTCGCAAGTCCTCAAATTCGCCAGTCCTCAAATTTTCGAGTCCCCAAATTCGCAAGTCCTCAAATTTTCGAGTCCCCAAATTCGCAAGTCCTCAAATTTTCGAGTCTACAAATTTGCAAGTCCTCAAATTTTCGAGTCCCCAAATTCGCAAGTCCTCAAATTTTCGAGTCTCCAAATTCGCAAGTCCTCAAATTCTCGAATCTCCAAATTCCCGAGTCCTCAAATTCCCAAATCTCCAAACTCTAAAACCCTTAAACTCTAAATCATACTCTCCATAAATTTCATATTCAAACAAGGAGGTGAACGATCGCTTTTCGCGAATTCACCTACTTTCCTATTCAAATGATCCCGTAAAACGGGGTTTCCTTCACTGTGGTCGGATTCGTACGGCCTGCTATCGGTAACAGTGATAAGAATAAGCCTGTAAATCGACGGAAATCGTGGTGATTTCTGGGTCTGGCTGGTAAAACTGTATCCGCCTGCCAATAGGACGGCTTTTCTACCCGATGAGTCTCACCTCGAACAGGATGATGAATTTGCCGGCTTGTTTCCGCTACCAAATTTTCAAGTCCCCAAATTCGCAAGTCCTCAAATTCTCGAGTCCCCAAATTCCCGAGTCCTCAAATTCCCAAATCTCCAAACTCTAAAACCCTTAAACTCTAAATCATACTCTCCATAAATTTCATATTCAAACAAGGAGGTGAACGATCGCTTTTCGCGAATTCACCTACTTTCCTATTCAAATGATCCCGTAAAACGGGGTTTCCTTCACTGTGGTCGGATTCGTACGGCCTGCTATCGGTAACAGTGATAAGAATAAGCCTGTAAATCGACGGAAATCGTGGTGATTTCTGGGTCTGGCTGGTAAAACTGTATCCGCCTGCCAATAGGACGGCTTTTCTACCCGATGAATCTCACCTCGAACAGGATGATGAATTTGCCGGCTTGTTTCCGCTAGATTGCTACAAGACATTCACGTCCGCGTGATTATGCGATTCATCTGCTAACGTGCTCTGTACACTTTGCTTTTCTCGGAAAAACTCGTTAGATTTTCTATCTTCTTTCACTTACGCACACAATATCTTCCAATTCTTCTTTTCCTCCAAGTTATTTCAACGACTTTCGATTCTCTCTCTCTCTCTCTGAAAATTCTACCAATCTCCCCGTCGATGGCGAACATCTTCCTCTGGGAAGAAGCCTCGTGGAAAGTCTGTGTACGTCCGGTGAATTTCATTGGATCACACGTTACAGTTCTTATGTAAGAGAGGAGCCGTTTCGAGAAGAGGTGACGGTGTCAGGACAGCTGATGCGTAGGAGTGGCCGAGTAAACCAGTTGACAGCGGGCTGAAGTACCCATCCGTCCACTTCTCTTCTTCGTGGTTCTTCCCCTCTGCCACCGTGTTTCGCCTCGCTTCAGCCACACGACCGGCACGCACCAGTTAGCCTCAGGTCGTTCTTGTACCCGCTCTGGACCAGTCGTTTCCTTTTTTTCCCCCCTCCTCCTCCTCCTCCTTCTTCTTATCCTTATCCTTTTCTCTTTTAACATCTCGTTCCATCCTTCATTCGACTCCTCGTATCTCTGCTTCTTCGAGTGCACCGTGCTGCACACCAGCTGTGTGTATGCGTGCTTCTTCTGCCTTCTACACGTCCTTTTCTCTCCCGTGGATTCTTCAATGACCGTCGTGTGGCCTCTTTAGGGTGATCTTAATCGATACCGAGCTCTCTCGATCCTTCTTTTTCTTTCTTTCTTCGGTACACAGTCAATGGCGAATTTTTTAGGGGAAGCGAAGGGGTTGGATTCGTTTCGCTTGGAGAGCGGAATTGTTGGCGAATTTCGAGGGAAATGGATATGAAAATTTGGAGTGTAGTGTCTTTCGCTGTAGAGAATCTAGAAGATTGGAATTTCTGAGGAATTTGAGAAAAGACTCGAGATTCTTAGGAGGAGACTAATTTTCGCTTGGAGATTGGAGTTATTTGCGAATTTTGAGGAAAATGGATATGAAAATTTGGAGTGCAGTGTCTTCCGTTGTAGAGAATCTATGTGATCTTAAAAAAGGGATTGGAATTTCTGAGGAATTTGAGGAAAACAGATGTGAAAATTTGGATTCCAGTGCTTTTCCTTGTAGAGCATTTAGAAGACCCTTAAAAAAGGAATCTGAGAAAAGACTCAGGGAGATCCTTAGGAGGAGACTCTAAGTGTGTTCTGGGTCAAAAAAGACCCAAGGAGGCTCCAAAATATCTGCACAGTGTCTTTCATTGCAACGAATCCACAGAACTCTGTCAAAAAGAGTGTCACAGCGTTCCCTCAATCTTCAGAATTACCATAAAATTTTAGGATAAAGATCCACAAGTGAAGAAACCAAAAACCTCTCTATCAGAACCGAATTCCGTTCGGTCACTAGAGACCACGCAAGAATCTCTCCTCCGTTATTAATCTCGTCCGGACAGGGTCGATGTTGCGCTGGTAGCGGCAATTTGCGGAGCAGTGCTCGCGTTGGCCGGAAATAAATCGCGGAGGAGGTCCTCTCTCGTTTAAGACACCGAGAGAAATCGAACACGTATCCTCCCCCTCCTCCGCGATATCCTCTCCTGCCTCCTCTCTTCTTCGTGGTATCACGTTGTCACTCTAAGCGCCGCGGTCTCGATTCCGCCGCTAATCAACGCGGTGAACGCGTTGAGCAAACAAAACGACGAAATAAATAATTGATTCCGCCGGGAGGCGTCGCAACGAGCACAGAGGAAGCCGAACAGGTTTTACCTCGAGAAGTATAAGGTCATGACGGTGCAAGCGAGAGAAATGTACCTTCTTCTTCTTCCTCCTCCTTCTCCTCTTCTTCTCTCTCTCTCTTTCTCTCGGCTCTTTTATAACCAACAGCGTTATATCCTCTTTTCTACCGTGTACGCGAGGTTTGAAACGGGTTTCGCGGCGATTTGTTGCGATAACGGCGGGATGCAAATGATTGTGCTTAAGGTGTTGCACTCCGGAGAAGAGGCCGGTGCACAAAGGTAAGACGAAGAGAGAAAGAGAACATCGACGACCCCGCTGCTACGTTTTACAATCCATTATCGGGGCAACCGTGTATCCGACTGGTTTCAATTTATTTGGATCGGTGCTTGTAACGCTTTGTCAGGTGTCTGACCCTCTTTGCCGCCGAATCTTTATCATTTGCTACTTTCCAACGGGGTAAGTGTCCGTTGCGGTTTCACGTGACGTTCTTTCTTCGTTAATTCACGATGGAAAGCGAGGTCTGTTGGTGAAATTCGAGGGAGATAATTATCGGTGGATTGTGTTGCTCTAATCTGCGATGAAAATCGAGAGGTGTAGTTGAGGGGAAATTATAGTGTTGCTCGAAGGGTGATCGAGATGTCAGGCTAGATCCTGCAATTTTTAATTCTTTTCAATGTTTATGTAATTGGATACTAATATTCATACTAATAATAATTTACAGAGACATTATCTAACTTCGTTGAAACATATCGAAAGAGAATTGTGAGAACGAGGAGTTTACGAAGAAAAATACGTAAAAAATGAAGGTTTTCAGTATGCTGAACGAATGTTTGGCTGTTGGAAACAGTAGTCAGAGAAAGGAAGCAATTTGTTGGCCGACTTGTTCACGGCTCTCATTTAGATAGGGAAAGGATATTCGGTCTCTCGAAGTGTGTCTAAGCACTGGCTAACACGATGTTATAATAGGCTGATTATCTTCAATCGATACTCTTTACTGTCTCGCGGCGATTATCTGGCAAGTTAAGCCCACAGTACTGTCCATCGCAATCGCATCTACATCCGATCGCATAAGATTACAGTTTTTGTCGAGTGTCTAGTAATAGCTGAACACGAGGATTATGTCTGAACGAGTGGTAAAAAGAAACCTTTACATCCCCTATAAAGCAGAAATAGAGGAGGAAAAATTGATCGTCATAGGAATAGACGAACTGCTTCGCTGTTTAGCCTTCCGTGATATTCCTTCGATTTTTATTGCGAATTCACCTTTCGAGTGGCGATTATTCTGCAGATAAATGATCATTTTTTGTACCAGTATCGAATCTACAAAGATCGCTAAGTTTGTAGAGATCGGTAGCATTTGAAATTTCTAATGTTCTACAGATAAATGATTATTGTGAATTTAGGCTCTCAATTTTTCATAGATTTACACTGAATTTTGCAGAGATCAGTAGCAATCAAAATTTCTAACGTTCCACAGACAAATGTGCTCTCAATTTTTCACAGATTCGCAATAAAATTTGCAGAGATCAGTAGCAATCAAAACTTTCAACCATTTTCCAAAAAATCCTGCAAAATACAGCAGCCCTAAATTTTTCGCCGACAAAAGGGGGACGCCAAGGAGAAATTATCGTTGAAATTATCCCTTTTCGACAACCACCTCGAAAAATTCTCAACTTTCGTCTCACAACCAAATCCAAGTTACCCGAAAAATTTTGCACCACCCAGTACATGTTCGCTGAGCGAAGCACAGCCACACCGTTGCGCACGAACTCGTTGGACATTAGGATCAGAGCTTAGCCGGAGTAAAACGTCGAGCGAGAAACGGAGTCACGGACTGCAAAGAGAAAAATTGGAGAGAAGCTGAGGAGAACAGAGAGAGAGAGAGAGAGAGAGAGGGTGAAGAGCGGCAGATGCAACGGCGCCGTGGAGGGCAGCAGCAAAAGTGAGCAGAGGGAGAAAAGAGGGAACCGGTAGGAAGAGGTAGCCTACGGTAGGGAGGGAAGCGAAGAGGAGTATCTCGAGTGAGCCTAAGCTCGTCGACTTATAAATAAATCTCGATCGCGTGGCTCTCCCCACCAACAGATCCTCTTCTTCGTGCTTCTTCTCCTTCTTCTCTGTCCTCTTAAACATTTCCAGCCTCCCTCTTCGTCTATTATGGCTGTTTCAACCCTTTTTCCCTTGCTCCTTTTTCAACCATCCTCCTCCTCTCCCTCTCTTTTTCTCCTTTCCCTCCTTTTTTCTTCTTCCTCTTCTTCTTTTGCCTCCCAACTATCTATCTCTTTCTTCTTCTTCTTCTCCTCTTAGTCTTTTGCTCCAGTCGTGCGTACGTGTGTGTGTATTCCTGGTTGATCTGTGAGAGTTGGTTGCGTTCAGAAGGCCTGTTCCTCGTCCTCAGGCGGCGTTCCTTGTCCTACCTTAAGCCCGGATGCCAAGACCGTTCGTGAAGATCGGGATCGCTACGCGTGGACGCGTTATACCGAGCCAGTATCTCCTTGTATTATTTCCGTGTACCGTGCATACAAATGGGGGGACAATGTCCGAGGCATTTCCGCGTTTCTACCGCTTTAGAGACTGCCTTGGCCCTACATGCTCCACTTTGATGCGCATGGGATTAAGTCAATTGGTCCACTGTGATTTCACACCTTTTATCGGCATTTCATTCAACTTCGTCGCACGTTGTCGCTCTTAAGATAGTACTCTTCGGTGAACTAGAGTTCTGGGTTGATTTTTTTATCGGAAGTTTAGATCGCGAGGTGGACGACGTGTTGAGGATTGACGAGGGAGGAGTTTGGCTATTTCTGACGATGAATTTTGGGCTCTTACTTGTAAGGTCTCGATAGTAGAGAATTTTTAGTAATTTTTGTAATAACTTTTTCAGTACTCTCGTCGATTTCTGTGAAGAATCGAACGAGGAGTAATTCCACCCTGTCTTGTTTTGGTTTTTTAATTGGAACTTTGAATTGCAAGGTGGATGATGATGTGTTGAGGATAGAAGAGGATGAATTTTGGACTCTTGGTTGCTAAGTCTCGATAGCAGAGAATTCCTATTATTTTTCATAATAAATTTTTGAAGTCCCTCGTCGATTTTTGTGAACAATTGGACGAGGAGTGTCTACTTTTGCATTGATTTTTCAATTGGAACTTTGGATTGCAAGGTAAATGATTCGTCGGGGATAGATGAGACCTATTTCCGATGACAAATTTTGGACAAGGGATGGATTCAAACACGATTTTCTCACATTTCTCCCCGATGTCGAACCTCCCCTTACGAAATGTAAACAGCACAGGATTTCGATCATCTCCAGCGATGAATTTCCACGTTCTCCATTTCATCCTTACGTACCAGCATCTTGTACGTTTCTAGTAATGAAGTAAAGACGACATAGGTCGTAAAATTAACGAGACCTCGAGAGTCGTCGCGTTTTCTCTCCGTTTTTGTGCTTTATGACGCTTGTGGATCGTTCTCGCGCGCGCACCTGCGCTGCCTAGCATCGTCCCTTCGCTCGCAGAAACTCGTTACCAACGTGGACTCGCGTGTTTCATTCTACCGATCAATTAACTAACCATCGTGTCTAGGTAAAAGTGAAAGTGCGTGTTCGGTGATCGACGTATCATTTTTTCCTTCGGATCTTAATTATTCCGTTCGAACCAATGACAGTTCGAATGGAATCGCGTGTAAACGATGTGTAAGGAGATTCGATAGATGGAAGTTTCGGATGCAAATAAAAAATGGAAACGGTGTTGTGTTGATCTAACCTAATGGAAAATGGAGGATCTCGAACGAGGTAAATTTGTGCAGACGGGGGCGGTTGCGCAAATTTTCGATGAAATTTCCGAGGTTCTGGCAACGGTGACCAGGATATCTTGGCAGAGCTCGACTGCCAAATTGACATCTGGCAGCGTACGAACGAAATAATCGACCGAGATGGCCGGGGATATTTACTCGATCGACAGAAGAGCATCTATTACCGGTCTATTTATAATGGTCATTTATATTAGCCCGGTATACAGCACCGTCCAAAAGTTTTCGGGCTGGTAGATTATTTATACACTTGGGAATCGTATTTCTGAATGAAAATTTGAATTAATTCGGGGTTACCGAAATAACGAATATTAAAAATTGAGAAAATAGACGTTAATGACTCTAAGAAATACTCAATCAGAAATCTTCCGTGTGAAAAATTGTTATTTGCCCGAAAAAATTGGCAAATTTTCTCGCCGTAATTAAATTATGTTCGCAATAATTCAAATATAGAGACTTCTTTCTGTATAAAAAGAAATTTGTGTATTTTCACGAGTTCAAAAATTGTCCTTTATCCAAAAAAGTTGACAAATTTTCTCGCCCCAAATTGAAGTATTTTCGCTCGCCCCAAATCGAAGTATTTTCGTAACAGTTCAAATATAGAGACTTCTTTCGGTATAAAAAAGAGGTCTGTACGTAGATGAGCTGAAGTTCTCCCGAGTCTACAATCTCTGAAGAAAATAATAAAAACATCTCCTCGCTCTTCGATTAACATCCCCTGTACCACAGAATACAGTCAACAGATATCGAGTGTATACTCTATCCATCTCGATACTAATCTCACCAGTAGCTATATCGATATCATTCGAATAGAATCAATTAGAACCATCGAAGAAACTGACCCGCTATCACGAGCAATCTTCCGTTGCTCTCCTATCAAGGATCGCGTTTAAACATCTCTTCGGTGTCGATTGAATCGCCTAAGCATCATTCATCCAGCGTACTACACACCGCGAATATCTTCTCTGGTTGCTCGCATACCAGGCACCAGATACCGGGATATCGAAAAGCGTCGCTAGCAGGGAGAAAGACGGACAGATGGGAGGTTGGAAGGGGGAGGTTGCTCGAACTCGTCAAGAATGTGGTCGATTTTTAGCACCTGACGCACGGAGAGCTCGTTTCCAATCGACTTAACCTGTGTGTAAGCGTGTATGTGCTCTTCTGCCTAGTAGACCAGCTCAGCAGAGACACCCTATAGAGGAGAGGATGTAGTCTCTTGGTTTGTGTCCCTTTAGAGCGTGGACCACCTTTTCTTGACGCGTCGATTCTCTCGTCCGCGACGTCGTTCCAAACGAACGAATCCGTCAACGAAGATGAATCTTCTAGCCAACGTTTGAGCTGACCACAGAAATAGAATTTTCCGTGGATAAATATTTCGCGGATCGTGATTTTCCTCTCTGTTGGAGACACGCCGCCCGGTGTCAGAGAATGGATGAGGTAATGGATGCTCTCTGGGTTCGGGTTGATGGGCGTTCCACATTTATTTGCATGGGTTAAAATTGGTTTTGTTAGAGGAATATGTTGTGTCGGGAATGGGTAAGTAGTTATCTTGCGAGTCAACGTGATCCTTGTGAGAAAAGTAGAAATTTTATGATAATTGGAGATTAAAAAGTCGCGTTGAAATGTTGTTGGTTTAATGTAGGTTTTTTTGGGGAGTTTCTTTGCACTGTTGAGTCGAAGAGTGTTAGAGTAACACGATTGAATGTTTTATTTTGAAATTGGGAAAACGATAGGGTTTTTATCGAGAGTTTTTGTTGGTGGTATAATTTGGCAGGAAGAGTCTAGTTGGATCACCGATAGGAATTTCTGTTTAAACGTTGAGCAAGTGGTTTCGCTAACGAGTACTTTGCCTCGATGTATAGATAAGCTGGAATTTCTAGTGTGCAAGTACAAGATTAGTTTATGCTGATGCTGCGGTGGTCCATTTGGTTGGATAATTGTTCTGTTGAAGGTAAAAAGAAACAGGTAGTTTCTGATAACAGCATTCTGACGCAGCTTGGGTGTAGCTTCATGTAGGAAGCATTCCAAGGTAGCTGGAATTTCTTCTTTCGTAATATGTACTGTCGTTTAACTTTACCAATTTCTTTTTGCGTATTTAAAATTAATATCGAACGGGTTTAAATTAGAACAGTGATTCTACGAGTCAGAGATTTTCAACTTGGAATTTCTCTATTCAGAGTTCCGTAACTCAGAATTTCTCAACTCAGAATTCTCCAACTCTCAGAGTTCCCCAACTCTCAGAATTCCCCAACTCTCAGAGTTCCCCAACTCTCAGAGTTCTCCAACTCTCAGAGTTCCCCAACTCTCAGAGTTCCCCAACTCTCAGAGTTCCCCAACTCTCAGAGTTCTCCAACTCTCAGAATTCCCCAACTCTCAGAGTTCCACAATTTAGAATTCTTCAATTCACAATCCCCTAACTCTCAGAGTTCCTCAACTCGGAATTCCACAACTGAGAAGTGGAGAAAACTGAAACAACCTGTCCAACTCTCAGAGTTCCCCAACTCTCAGAGTTCCACAATTTAGAATTCTTCAATTCACAATCCCCCAACTCTCAGAGTTCCTCAACTCGGAATTCCACAACTGAGAAGTGGAGAAAACTGAAACAACCTGTTGCTGGACGTGTTTGGGTCCCACGGCGTGGTTAGTTTCCCGGGCGAAACCGGAAATCGGCACGGGTGGAAATTTATCGTAGGAGCAGCGGAGCAGAGCGCGTTCTAGGCCATTCACCAGTGCCCCGTGGGGCGTCCCTTACGTGTTGTTGTCGGCGTTATTTCGTGTGCAACACGTGGAACACGAAAAATTCACCGAGGGAGATATCGCACCGTGCGTACGCGCGACTCCTTCGATATTCAAGCCTGTTATACTTCGCCACTCGTGTTCACCAGTATGCCGTCCTTATCTCTGCGACCATGTGAGCCATTGCTCAGGCCTTGAAATTGTTCGTACGGTCGCTCTCGACGTCGGTACTTTGCAGGAAGCATTCGAAGGGTGCGATTAATATGTTCCTCCAACTTTATCATGCAATTCTTCGTTTTATCCGATCATTTTTTAATAAAATTAATCTGTACATACAAATATTAAGTGAAAATTCTTTTGAGATACTAACTCTGAACTGAAAGTGAAGAAAATTGGAAAAATCAAGGAAAATTTTTTCAAGTTTCAAAGGGTTAGGTTAGGAACTTCGTTCCACTAAATTCGTCAGTGAAATTATATAGAATCCTACGAATATCCTAAATTTGAACAAATTGAGTTTCAGAGAATTCTTTCGACGTGTAAATAAAGTTCTATTGAAATTTCCAAGCGATCTGAATTCGACACGTTGTTAAAAAGTAACACATGAGGTGTCGATGTCTTAAAGCATCCTCAAATCGGGCAATACTCTTTCGAAAAGGCCCTCGGTAGCATCTGCCGAGCGGTTCGCGTGTCTGACGTCCCTTAAGGACGACTCGATTTCGCGAAAAGCTAATTAAAAGTCGAGGATCGGCGCGGAGTTTCGGTGCTCATCAACGATTCGCTACCCCAATCGTTCTTGCTCGTCCGCCGGGTAATTACGGGCCCTCGCCGAAAGGGTACTTCGAAGATGTCCACGATTTCTTCTTGGAAATCTAGCCTGGAGCCTTACTGCTTCGAGGAATCGTTTCAAAATACGAATAAAAGCAATCTTCGCTTGCATCTTCGTGAATGAAATATACAATGAACTTTTCAATTTTTTCACTTTGTTTACTCTCCCGGTTTCGTCGACACTTTCACTATTCACTATCTCTAGATTTTTCCCCCGCTTCGAGGTAAAATTTCATTTCCAGTTGAAATATGGAACGAATTTCCACTCTTCAAATTTTTAATTATTAAAATTTTTTACTCTCTCGGTTTCACGGACACTTTCGAGTCACTGTCTATAAATTTTTCTTCCTTTTGGAGGAGAAATTGATTTCCAGTTCAAATATGAAACGAATTTCCACTCTTTGAAATTCTTCAGTTTTAATTTCTTTTACTTTCTTAGTTTCGTCGACGCTTTCAAGTCACTATCACTAAATTTTTCTTCCTTTTCGAGAAAAAATTGATCACCAATTCAAATATGAAACGAATATCCACTCTTTCAAACTTTTAATTTTTTTACTTTCTTAGTTTCACTAATCTCTAAATTTTTCTTCCTCTCAGAGGAGAAAATTGATTACCAATCGAGACCTGTAATGAATTTCGATTCGTTCAATTTTCCTTACTCTTCGTGTTTGCCCGACGCTTTTGTAACTCACTATTTCTAGACCTAGATTCATTTTTTCCTCGTTTTCGAGGAGAAAATTGATTACTAGACTGGACAATGCGGACGTGAAGAAGCGTGAAGATAGGGGAAAAAAGGAGGAATCAGCCGATGAGTTATGCGGCTCGACTCGCAATTACGTTTTTCCGACGAATAACAGCAACCTTGATCTTGTTCTCGAGATACGCTCTCCGGGTAATCTAATATGGAGGATCTTAATGCGTATAATCTGGGTGGCGTGCTCGATACAGTTACGCGCAATTTAGTGGTGCAATAATCCCGCCGGGTTGCGGCCTTACCTCGACTTCACTCGCTGGCGACATTCTTCAATTCAGTCTGCTGCAATTTTTCACGCGTTCTTCCTTCGAAATTCGTTTATGATTGCATCGAAGCATTCTTCTATACCGGCAATAGTAAGTTCCGGAATTATCCAAAGAAATTTTCAGAAAAGCGAGCAGGTCTTCTTGTTTTCTTTCAAAATTGACTTCGTCATATGCATATTAATCTTCGAGTTATGATTGATTCGATAGGAGTTCAGTTTTTATGTTCACGTGATGGCGAGTCCTTTTTCCATAGTGAGAATAGCAAAGTACCAATACAAAACAGCAATAATTTCACTCTTAATAAACGAGTAGACTGCGGATTTTGATGTATTTCTTGAAAATTTGGTGGCACAGAGGTACACAGAATAAACCAAAAATGTAGTACCTACTCGTTACAATATTTACCGAATAAAAGAATTACCTAACTTCTGTTTCTCTAATTACGCTCACATAATCTGAATTTGCATAAAAATCCGCGGTCTAATAAAGGACAAATCCTCCAAATAAATTTACCAAATACCATCTTCCAAATAATTTATAAAAGCAGCATCCTTTGCACCATCAATCTTCAAATTACAATTAATCAAGTAGAACCTCAATCTCTCCTGATTTCCCCAATTGCACCCGAGTAATAACGCAAAAAATGGTAAAATCGAAGCTAGTCAGCACCGCTCCACAAAAATCCAATCTCCCCATCGAAAATCCACGAAACGACGATCGTTGGAAATTTCCATCTGGAACGTTTAAAATAGAAAAATCGAGGATCGAGAATGCAAGGGAGTAGTTCTCCAGATTTCCAGTGAAAATCCGCGAAGATGAAGAGAGGAGAGCTAGGCGCGAGTCGGTGGTGCGCGGGGCAGAAGTAGCCGTGGAACAGGTTCGAGGTTGGCGAGGAACTGGCTCGGGCAACGAGCAGGAAAAACAAGAGGCACAATCGGATTGTAGCCGATTGCCCGGGGGCAGGTATAACGGTACAAACGGCGATGTTTGCCATCAACCGAACCGTCCATACTTTTCCATTCGTTCGCCGTCCCAACCCCGAGAAAAGTCTGCTGGCTCTTTCAATGAGCGATAAATTCACCTAGCTTCATTTCTAGCACCCACTACTCCTGCTCTCCTTCCGGTGTCTCTTCGCCTGCAGACGTTCATCTGCATTGAATGGCGCCTCGATACCACCAACACCCTGCCTAGCCGAGCTTCCGCAATTTTTCTTACTCTCTCAAGGACGATTCGAGGGAGATACTGTCTTGTAGATTGCTCCGGGAAGATCTGCGCTTGGATCTTTCCTTGGCTTACGTGGTTTTAGACATCATCTGTGTTTTCATCGTTTGTAGGAAGTATTTGGAGGTTTGGAAAATGGAAGGTAGAGATTTTTTGGGTTTGATGGTTTGTAGATTGAAATATTCGGAGATTAAGGCAATTAGTGTGTTATAGGTTTACGTGTTTTAGAGAAGATCTGTGTTTTGATCGTTTATGGGAAATTTTTGGAAAAATGGAGTTTGGAGATTTTTGGGGTTTGATGGTTTGTAGGTTGAAATATTCGGAGATTGAGGTAATTAGTGTGTTTTAGTTTTGGTTATAGTGTAGGTTTATATGTTTTTAGGGAAGATCTGTGTTTGGTCGTTTATGGGAAATATTTGAAAGTTTGGAAAATGGAAGATAGAGATTTTTGGGGTTTGATGGTTTGTAGATTGAAATATTCGGAGATTAAGGCAATTAGTGTATTATAGGTTTACGTGTTTTAGAGAAGATCTGTGTTTTGATCGTTTATAGGAAATTTTTGGAAGTTTGGAAAATGGAAGGTAGAGACTTTTGGGGTTTGATGGTTGAAACATTCAAATATTAAGTTAATTAGTGTATTACAGTTTCGTGTATAGACTTGAAAATAGGTTAGAAAATGAATTTTTGCTAATATTCACGGTTCCAGAGGCAGAAAAACGAAGGTCCCTTTATGTTCAGTCACCAAGTTCCGAAATCACTTAGAATATGAAATCCGAAGGACAAGAAGGTTTCTGTACTCCTCTGCTTAACTTAATTAAAAGAGATTCGATCTGGATCCCCAGATGATCCACTTATTTCCCTTCCGAGAACGCAGGAATTCAATTTGGCTCGATAGCAACACGCGCCATTGAGGTTTGCATCCGAAGAATCTTGCGAGTTAAAGCGCCACGGAGGCGAAACAATTCCCTCCGTCGTCGTTTCCGGGGAAAATTGTTTCTCCCTAGAGCAAATCGTGTTTTATATCTCTCGGTAAGGAAAAAAGAAAGAAGGGTGAAGAAAATTGTTCGTCCAGTGTTCGCGAAAGAGTGAAAGAAGAGAAAGATCGGGTAAAGAGAAGAGAGAGAGAGTGACCGAGAGAGGAGAAAGGGAAGTCGGGAGAAGGAGAGTGAGAGATGACACCGGAGAAGAAGAGGGAGAGAGGAATAGAGCGTAGAATTGTCGAGAGTCGTGTCTCCGCGTAGGATTTATTGAATTTACGGAAGCTGGCTGACCGGCTACCGTGCTCTCTATCCGGCCTGCACATAAATTCAATCAATTAGCCGGCTTTTAACGTGGGCAACCTCGAATCATCCTTGTTAGCTCTTTCTCGGCCTCTTCTCCATCTTATTCCAAGGAGATTTGTGTCCTCTCTCTATCTTCCCTATGAATCTCCAACTTTCCTCGATTTGTATCCACCACTGGAAATTCGTTTCGAGCTGCAAACCGACATGCTGGAATTTATGGAATTCTTCTATATGCACTTATTTGCCAGTCCTTCTACGTATTTCTACGGTTATTCGCGCGTTTTTATTTGCCCTGAATAGGACCGATTCTACCGTTCCCCAGGATTATTCATTAATCCTCGACATTTTAACCCGTTCCAATAATTCAATACCTGTATGAAATGCGCAAGAAGGTAGATTCGTCGAATCTACAAACGAACCGTTCACAATTTCTTATTCAACATGCAGTAGAATAACTTTTTCCTCGCGTGAAATTTTCTAATAAAAAATTCACATAAATTCTTTCTCTCGTACGTGAAAATTTTTATTTAACCGTTTGAATGCCACGGGTCTTTGTTGTTTCCCAATCCAAAAGTGCCAAGCGGTGCGATCGCGCTTCTTTCATTCGATGTCGAAAAATTACAAAAATTTTATTTTGGACATTTTCCTGAATACGACTATTTGGAAATCACACGAAACAAGGGCAATTTTTTATAAAAAAATAGAATAAAATTTACACTTCGTGGCCCGATGCGGTGACACTTTTCGCGACCGTGCTCCTTGGCACTCGAACGGTTAATCATTCGCTATATGTGTATCAACTAGCGTCAAAATTTCTAATAAAAAATTCACATGTGTGAAAAAATATGAGATTCCTCATTTGCGTATTCAGCGATGCGAAATACATACGGTGTAGCAACGCAACGCTAATTTTTCCACCGGAATGAAAGATTGTTGCGAAACCGTCCGTTCTCCTAATTCCTCTCGAGTAATGTTCATTCAATCACACGGAATAAACGCCATTTTTCCTCGCTACGCAGCGACGTGCATTTATGCTCCGCGAGCCACACGATCGTACGAGGTCATGGCTGCCGGTCGACATCAGTGGTAGCGTTACAAAGATGCGAGAGCCATGGTGGAGGATCGGTTTTTCCCTCTCTCGAGCACTCAGTCACGTCTCTCTCTTTCTTTCCCCTACGCTTCTTCCCTCTTTGTCTGCCACTCGCGGCGGTGAATTGATGCGTGGGTGCAGGTTGGACGCAGATAACGCGGGAGGAGTTTCGTTTGTCCAATCCTCGATGATCCTGTGTTCCTCTCTCTTCTCTCCTCCGCTCTCTTCTCGTCTCTCTCTCCTCTTCGGCTCTTTTCCCTTCTCTGCTCTCATCTACGTTCTCCGCGCGCCTCTTTCTTTCTGCCGTCCTCCTCTGTGTCGCGTCTGCCGGGTCTGTTCTCTTCTCTGCTTTGTTCCACTTTCCGTGGATTTTTAAAATGGATGCCTAGTGGGGCTGCGATTTTTCCGATTTTTATGCGTTTTGTGGTTTTCGATTTGGTTCGTTTTGCGTCGAGTTTGCAGTCTTATTTTCTGAGCTTTATTCGGTTTTTGGTGGATTTTTGAAGTGGGTGCGTCGATTTTTGCGATTCCTCTTCTTCTCTTCTTCGGTTTTCTATAAATTTTGGAAATGTCGTCGTGGAGCTCTAATTTTGCTGACTTCTCTGTGTCTTCTCTTCTTCCCTTTATTCAATTTTCGGTGAATTTCCAAAATATCGTCGTGGAGCTCTAATTTTTTTTATCTCTCTATATCTTCTCTTCTTCCCTTCATCCAGTTTTCGATGAATTTCCAAAATATCATCGTGGAGCTCTAATTTTTCTGATTTCTTCTCTTCTTCTGTTC
>NW_017100143.1:759406-764055 GCF_001263275.1 Habropoda laboriosa
ATTTTCTATAAATTTTGGAAATGTCATCGTGGGGCTCTAATTTTTTCTGATTTCTCCGTGTCTTCTCTTGTTTCCTTTATCCAATTTTCGATAAATTTTGGAAATATCGTCGTGGAGCTCTAATTTTTTTCATCTCTCTATATCTTCTCTTCTTCCCTTTATTCAATTTTCAGTGAATTTCCAAAATATCGTCGTGGAGCTCTAATTTTTCTGATCTCTGCGTCTCCTCTTCTTCCCTTTATCCAATTTTCAAACTGAATAAATTTGTCTTCGAAACGAACGCGTCAAAGAGCTCCGATTTCTCGAAATTTTCTCAGCAATGGTAATATTTCAGTAATTCTCCGAGAAACAAAATGAAACAGAAATGATCACGAACCTTCACTTGACCATGAAGGAAATGGTGCATGAAAATATGGTCGATTATTATTCGAGGTATCCATATATTTTTACAAGCAGAACGACGACCGATGTTTTTGATAGCACGGCGACGATCGACGTCTTCACGTTCCTTCGTGACGTTTTCGCCCCTATCTGGCTACGATCTCACGGCGACCTGCACGGATATATAACGAGCCGTGTTGTCACTTATAAAGACTTCGTTCTTGTACAATCAGCAGGTTGCATGGGGCCCCTCTTCGAGATTACGAGCCTCTCCACGAAAATTGCACCTGTCGCAGATGTAAACACCTTGGCCGCAACTCTGGAAACGAGGACGTCGAGACGTTCGTCTCTTACAGAGATTAGGAACAGCGTTTCGTTTTTTTCTTCGTGTCGTGTAAAAAGTAGAATCAACTCTTTTTCTCATAGTTTCTTCGTTAAATCGTGTGTCGTTCCTCTTCTTAAAATCGTGAAGATCAGATATTGTCGGTGAAATTTATTTATTTTCCTCGATTTCGAAGCGTTTTGGTAATCAAAATGAATTTCTATCTCTGGAAACATTCATTTTATAGACACGAGTCTCTATTTTCTATTCAAAATCCTCCAGAAACTATAAAGAAGAGATATCGTCAATGAAATTAATTAATTTGCCCCGATTTTCAGGCGTTTTCACAATCAAAATAAATTTCTATCTCTGAAATTGTGAATTTTATAGATATGATTTTCTATCTTCTATTCAAAATTCCCCAAAATCACAAAGAAGAGAGGTATCGTCAACGAGATTACTTCACTTCCTCAAATTTTCGTGCGTTTTCACAATCGAAATAAATTTCTCTCTCTGGAACTGTTAATTTCGTACACACAATTCTCTCTTTTATTTCACCCAAGAAACGTTGGTCGCCTCGAACCACTTTTTCACCGCCAGAAATACTGTTGCCGATGGAAAGAAGAGACAGCGGAGGATTCGTGAAAGTGTTATGCAAAGGATTAGTGCGATCGTGCGATGTACATATAATAAATCGTTTCGCGATGGTAGAACGCCGTTCTGCCGTGGCTCGTTGCATCCAACGGAGCATGTAAGAGGAAAATTTATGAAAAACAATTAGTACAAGATAGCCTCGACCGTGTTCATCGGGGCGCTTCGATGGTGGGGGGGAAGTAATATCACTCGTTGTCGCTTTCCTCGCGATACATTTTCAAGTACAGGAAGTCGGTTAAAGGAACGACACGATAGCGAGACCAGAATGACCACTGGAACTATCAATGAATTTCCTCATTTACTTCTTACAATCTTTCGACGTAAGAGAGAAAAAAGCAGCACACCGATGTATCCGAATCGTGTTAATTATGAATAATACTCGTATTATTTAATATTCAATGGGTGATATTCATTAGAAGCCACGAGGCTGTTAGAAGTTTCGTATCGTGACACTTTCGTTCGGATGGTGAAGTATTTTATCGCTACCAGTGGTTAATAATTCCATTTTTACAAAAATCATCGCTTGGGAGCTTGTAATTATACGTAATATTCCATAGGAAATTTAATTTAATGCACTTACAAAGGTGATCTTTTGCAGTGCTGTGTAATTTGTATACGAAGGACAATTTTCTTTAAATTTAGTAAAGATTTATTTATGGAATACAAATTTTTTTAATTTTCAAGAATTTTTCTTCTGCACCAAAGAGTTCGTCTCGTTAAATAAAAGTTTCCAATAGCTGTTCCTCGAGATCTACTAATTTTCTTAAATTTAACAAAGACTTACATATGAAAGACAAATAAGAGTTCAAGATCTCAGAGCTCGATCAACCTCATATTCCCCTAACCCCAGAAAAACTGTCGAAAAACAGTGATTTCATCGAACACGACACACACATCAAATAAAATCACTTTCTGCCACAGAAACAAATTATCGACAGCCTCGGAAATTTATTTCATAAAAAAAAAAGAACGTCAGAACTTTGTGCACATTTTTTCAATCCCGTTCCGAGCATCCAACGGTTAATCTTCGAATGTAACGTGGACGATTGACAAAATAACGATCCCTCGGCTTCCGTAATTGTCTTAACCCTTTCATTACACGGGCAACATCCATCGGAGAGGAATACTTGGCGAGGAGAACCGTGGTGTACGAGTTTAAAATTGCGCACAGTTAATCCTGGCTCGTATTCGGAACAAAGCGACGTTGGCCGTGCTACGAAGCGTGACTCTGTATACGGCGGCGGGAAGGGAAAGGGTTAGAGGAGGGCAACGTCTGCCGAAATGTGCCGTTCGAATGGCGGCCATGATGTTAATGCGCCGCAAGACAATTGCGTTCCCGTGTTCGCTGGAAAGTGCGTTCTTTTCCTCCCCGTTGGATTCCTTCGTTGTTCCTTCACCAAGATAACAGAGAAGCCGGGCTAATGTTAATGGCGGAACAGGTGGTCGCCGAGGCGTGACACGATGACGTCACTGGTCCCCTCGTGCCTTCGATACGGAACACTTGGCCCAGAACGTAGCCTCCTCTTATTATTACTTCGAATATACATTCGAGATCATTTTCGGCTCTGAGCGCTGCTCGATGTTTCGCATAATTTGTCATTTTTATTTTCATTCTTTTTCAATTTTGAACTTTGAAAGTTAATGGAAGTCGAAGATCAGAAGTTTCTAATTAGCTTCCAATTTTTCGTGTAGAATCTTTATTTCCTTCGATCCTTTTTATCCTAAAATTGTGCAGTCTTTATTTCCTTCGATGTTTTTTATTCGAAAATTGTGGAATCTTTATTTCCCTTGACCTTTTTTTTTATTTTGAAATTGTGGAATCTTTATTTCCCTTAACCTTTTTTTTTTTATTTTAAAATTGTGGAATCTTTATTTCCTTTAATCTTCTTTATTCGAAAATTGTGGAATCTTTATTTCCTTTAATCTTCCTTATTCTAAATTTCTGGAATCTGTTTTATTCCAACGTTGTGTAATCTTTATTTCCTTAAATCTTCTTTATTCGAAAATTGAGGAATCTTCCTTTCCTTCAATCTCAAACCTCAAATCTTAATTCAATCTCACTCTTAACTACAAATTTTCAATGTTTCACATTTCACTTATAATTCCCGAAAGGCAATCTTCGTTCCTTACCTAAATTTCAATTCCCAGTCTCTAGAATCAAGGTTAATTTAAGGTATCGAAAAATGGAGGTACATTTTTCGCCGAGTTACCGCAAAAAAGTAGAGCGTTGCAGTTGTGAATTCTGGCGAAAAAAGAAAGAAGAGGGGAAGTAAATGGATACCCGAGGTAAACTCGGTCAGAATTAATTTACGAGCAACCGTCACCGCGATCGACACCCTTCCACATCGGCCACTGTCCCTTATTAAACAGTCAGGACGTGTGGGAAATTGGAAACGTTAGGGTTGTCGCTCCTGCTGGTACGGGCCAGTGTTACAGGTGTTCGACAGACACACGTGAGAATGTGTCACAGGTGCGCGAGTTTAGCCCTTACGTTGTAACTCGCCGTCGCTATCTCCTTCCCTTTATTATTGTTTCGGTATAGTAAATGGTTATTATTACCGTGCACCACGTCAGGGTGGTTTTAGAAAGACGAGGGTTGCCGCTTCTTCTAGCCGTGCAATTAAACTGCATTATGCGTACCAGAGTATCTCGAACCAGCTTGCAAATTAACATCGTCCACGAGGAATTGCGAATTTCGGTCGGTTCAATCTTTGTCCGGGTAATTTATAGGCTGTACGAATAATGGAGGTATTTTTGGCGACTGTTTTATCGTTCGAAGGTAATTAGGTTGGAAATGCTCTTCGAAGTCTTTCGTATCGTTAACACGTTCACTGCCAAGCCTATTTTGAAGAAATCTGTTCTAGACGCCAACATTTTTTTTTTCTCAATTTATTTTATAGAATTAGACAGACACATATTAATTTTTATATTATGACTTTAATTTTAATTGTTCTTTTGCAAAAAACCGAATAGGATGTAACTTCTACCAGCAAACTGCCAACTACGAGTTATCTCGTAGCTTGGCAGTCAACGTGTTAAGTATATAGCAATGATTAATATTAATCAGAAAAGAGAAGTGATTTTTCACTTATTTTCTCATGATTGCTGTGTGACGTGGCAATTAAAATTATTGTGCAGAGGATTCAATGAAATTACGTTACAAATATCAGTGAAAGTAAAGGGACACGTTGTTCTCTATATTTACAAATAAAAAATGCAAATTTGATCTCTGATTAGAGAAAAGAATTAATGTTATCTGTATCGAATGAAATCGGTGACACTGGAATTATTT
>NW_017100143.1:764164-788808 GCF_001263275.1 Habropoda laboriosa
GTTCGCAGTGCTAGATTTTAATAGCGAAAAAGGGTTGAAGGCGAGAGGAACGACACGGAAGAATCCCGAAATTGGCGAGAAAGTTGGAAAGATAAAGGTTAAATTGAGAAGATAGAAAAATAAAATTGGTAAAAAAAAAAAACGAGGACTGAGATGGGATTTTGGAGGTCATCCACGTCCTTTCGATCGAACAAGAACGCTACCGGGGCAATAAAATGCTCCCGACACGCAAGCCATTAATTAATCCATTAGAGCGAAGTTCAGTCGGCCAGCCTTCTCCTGTTTCGCGTGTAAACTCTCCCTCTCTCTTCCCTCACGATCGTCTTTTTTTCCTCCTCTTTTCTCCCTCTCTCGTTCGTGAATAACTCCGATATACGTTGGTGTATACACGGCCAGACACACGAGAGAGAGATAATTAATCCCGGCGAAATAAGAAACGAATATTGCGTTGCGAATTCCGTTTTATTGTCGGTATACGCTTCTCCACGCCGCTATTCTTTATTTTCGCGAGCCGCCACGAATTCTCTCTCTCTTCGGCTCTTTGTCCCTCTTTTATATTTTTAACTCCGCTTGCCAACGTTTTTAAACGGCGAACCACCCGGTTTCAGGCCACTTGCGAACCCTTTTCCTGTCTTTATTATATGCAATGCTTGTGCGATTTTTGAGAATCATTTCGGACAGGTGGAAATATGCTCAGAGGTTGTTGCGTGGAATTATCTTGAAAAATTGTGAGGATTGAGAATGTTATGGGTGAAGAATGGTGGTTTTTTCATTCTTGGAGTGAATTTAATTGAGATTTTTTTAAGGTGGATGATGGTTTAGAGGGTGTAGAGGGAGTCGGTGAAAGAATCTTCGCGAAATTCGGAGAATTGAGATATGTAGGCAAATTTGAAGAGCACTGTGTCCAACATTTTTAAAAACATACCTACTCGATTTTCTCTCCTCTCAATTTTCCCTCCTCTCAATTTTCTCTCCTCTCAATTTTCTCTCTTCTAAATTTTCTCTCCTCTCAATTCTCTTCTCTCAATTTTTTTCCCTCTCAATTTTCTTCCCTCTCAATTTTCTTTCCTCTCAATTTTCTCTCCTCTCAATTTTCTCTCTTCTAAATTTTCTCTCCTCTCAATTTTCTCTTCTCTCAATTTTCTTCCCTCTCAATTCTCTTCTCTCAATTTTCTCTCTTCTAAATTTTCTCTCCTCTCAATTTTTTCTTCTCAATTCTCTCCTCTCAATTTTCCCTCCTCTAAATTTTCTCTCTTCTAAATTTTCTCTCTCAATTTTTTCCTCTCAATTCTCTTCTCTCTCTTTTTTTCCTCTCAATTTTCTCTCTTCTCAATTTTCTCCTCTCAATTTTCTCTATTTTAAATTTTTTCTTCTCAATTCTCTCTCAGTCTTCTCTCCTCTCAATTTTTTCCTCTCAATTCTCTTCTCTCAATTTTTTCCTCTCAATTTTCTCTCTTCTCAATTTTCTCTTCTCAGTTCTCGCTCAATTTTCTGCACTCAGTTTTCCCCTTAAACCAACCCACCTCCCACGAACCACCAAGACACCTCCGATAAAAATAATTCCCCGCAAAGAGAACACAATGCAAGTTTATCACTGTGGAAGAAAAAAAATGCAATTTTCCCCCTCTGATTTGCCTACAATAGAGTCATCAGCGCCAAGTTCGTCGCACCACGTCACAAAACCCGATACAACGTGTCTCCAAACGAAGACACTCAATTCTTCCAGTAGTAGTCCTGTAAGGATTAACTAAATACTTCGCTAAATAAGTTAGCCGTTAAAACGAGTAGTAGGATAAGGTTCGTTCGATAGAGCCGCAAAAGAGCGCGGGAAACTGGATTGGCGAAACACGGGGCTCGCAGGTGAGTGATGAGAACCCTTTTGTAGCAGTTTGAGGAGCGACAGAGGGCTGGTCTCTGTCGGCTGGCCAGACAAAACCGGCGTGGGAGCGAATGCACGCAGGCTCCCACGAGCGTGCATTGTGCGTGATACGCATCTATACGTCATTTACCTACCTACCTACCTACCTATGCCTCTTCTGGCTTCGTTCCTTTTACACACGCCTCGTACACGAATCTTTTTTCACCCACTGCAACACTTTTCTGCATTTTTCAACCCCTTTCTCTCCTATCCTATACCTCTCCGATGCTTCTACTTTTCATTTACTACTTCTTCTTCTTCTTCTCTTTTCCCCCGTCGTTTTTGAAGAAGAGGATAGGTTAGATCGAATTTGCTGGCTGCTTTGGCAGATGTTGCCGAGCATATGGTGGAACAGTTAGGATGGAAAAAGGTGAATGGTGCTTGTGTGATTTTTAGAAACGGAGAATATTGGGCGAGGGAGAGAAATTTTCGGAAATGACGGAATACTTGGAAGATTACGTCGAATGAAATTAGAAAATTAAAGAATTATGGGGAATATTTGAAATTATTTCAGATTTTTCACAGAATACCGACAGTTTTCTTTCAAATTTCTTTAAAGCGACGGAGAAGTGACTCAGAAATTTACTGACCCAATTATCTTTTATTCATTATTAAAGTAAATAAATTCGCATAATTCTAATAAAGTAAAGAAAGTACAGTAAGGTGGCATATTTCACTTAATTTTGAAAAAAAATTGAAAGAAGCGGAGTGAGTTGATCTTTCAAAATTAATTTCAGTACTCGCAGAACGTTCCATACATTTTTGTTACAATTCGCGTTAAAACGTAGCGAGATTTAAAGCAGGAGGTAATTTTCTCTTTGGACCGACTATCGTTCGTGCAAGATCCCATTGATGGTCTATGAGAGTGTCAAAGGAAGAAGCCACGTTCTTGGCGTAGGTAATAATCGAAGCGATTTTCGGTCGCGTTCTCTGTCCTCTGCAGCGACACTGCAATTCCCTGTAAAGGATAGGCCGAGGGGCAATTAATTAAATCGAGGCAAATAAGCCTTTAGAAGGTTGATCGCCGTCAGGCATCGAAGACACTCCGGGATCGACGGAGGCGCTAATCGTCGCCTCGAGCTATCATTAGTCTGCTGCTTTCACCCTACTCGTGTTCGCTGCTCGTTTATTGCCATTATTCGCATGCGAGAGACACTCTTCTGTTCCTTATTCGCACGTCTCCCGTCAAATACACGCCCCACCTTTACGTCTACGCCTTCACCGCTCAATTTCGATCTCTTAATCCCGCTATTCCCTTCGATCTTCCCACCAACGGAAGCCTAAAAGTCCTGAAAAATTTGCACTTTAAATTATTCCGAATTTAAACGCAATTTTTTCTTCAATTTTAGAATCATTCCGAACTTTCTTCGACCCTTTGAATCTTGACCCGAGCAATTCTCCCTTAACTTTTATTTGCAAATCAATGTTTAAAAATATTCACCGAAGTTAGTTATTAAAAAGTCTGAATTTAAACGCAATTTTTTCTTCAATTTAAGAATAATTCGAAACTTTCTTCGACCCTTTGAATCTTGACCCGAGCAATTCTCCCTTAACTTTCATTTGCAAATCAGTGTTTAAAAAAAATTCACCGAGGTTAGTTATTAAAAAGTCTGAATTTAAACGCAATTTTTTCTTCAATTTAAGAATAATTCGAAACTTTCTTCGACCCTTTGAATTTTGACCCGAGCAATTCTCCCTTAACTTTCATTTGCAAATCAGTGTTTAAAAAAAATTCACCGAGGTTAGTTATTAAAAAGTCTGAATTTAAACGCAATTTTTTCTTCAATTTAAGAATAATTCCGAACTTTCTTCGACCCTTTGAATCTTGACCCGAGCAATTCTCCCTTAACTTGTGTGAAATATTCTTTGAAAAATTCTAAGTATACAATTGCTTTATTTTATAAACTTTTTATTCGAGATAAATTCTGCAAAAATGTACAATTTTCGAGATCTAAAGAGTCTCGAAGACCGAAGTAGTTAACGCACAGTTACACTCCACTAACGATCCCACATTACAAACATGGAGAAAAAAATGCAATTAAAAAAGGACGGCAATTAGAAATGGTCTGAGCTCTCGTTAAACTTGTAGATTTGATAATCAGCGAGATAACGCGAATCAGCGTCTGGTCAGAAACGAGCTCGAACGTCAATGAAAGCTAAGGTCGATCCTTTCATATTCACGCTCCATTAATGATCCAGCAGCCGGTCGTTCGATCGTGACACGGTTTCGCGAATGAATCGACGCCTCGATTTTCGTGCGTCACCGCCAACGCACTATCTCACGCTTTCCACCACTTCTCCCTTATTTTCCGACTCCCATTCACACATACTACACTACCGGTCAAAAGTGTTGGACCGCTTACGTTAAAACCACTGTCGATTTTTTACGAATATCCAATTAAACTTCCAGAGATCGATAGCAATTTCCAATCGAATACTAATAATAGCGAACGACTGGAAAATTTCAATAATTTCAACTATTATTACGGAAAAATTGACCGGTAACAACGTAATAGTACGCATATCCTTTCGAATGCGACAATTTTTCACTCGAAATGATTAAAGAAAAATTAATAGTTCGCTGTTATAGAGGGTTATTTGGATCGCTCTAATAAAGTGTTAAGATTCTATCATTTTTTAATCATAATTCTTGCAAATGCAAATGAAACTTTTAGTCAGCAGTGTATAACGCATTCACAGTAGAACTTCAGTTAAACGTTCGTTAATAAATACTCATATTCCCAGGTCTTATCTAAGAATTCCGGTTTTTTTTTTGCCAGCTGGAATCGTTCTCTCCCGACAAGTGAACGCATTGCGCAAAACGACGCGTGATTTCATTGAGCGAGAGAGGTCCGTTTCCCTTTTTCACGCCGCGCCACGCCGCGGCGATCCAATTCACCGTGCAAAACCACGAACGACTATTAGCTTTTTAATTCGCGCGGCTCACGCTTGTTTCCGTTGGCGTGAATGAAAAGGGAGAGAGATTGGAAAAGAAGTTCGTCTGGATGTGTGTTGGTGAGATTATTAAGAGGAGATTTTACGGAAGGAGGAGGAGGTGGAGAAGGTGAAGGAGGCAGTGTGGAGTCGCGAGACGTTGTGAATGATCGATGGCGCCGGAAGTCGGGCTCCTGATCGCCGGGGAAGCGATTAAGGCCGATTTTCCTATCCGCTGAGGCTGGTTCCGCTAAGAAGTTGGAGTGAATGGAGATTTCAGTGAGAAAATCGAGTCTTTTTCGTGTTAAGTTCGGTGATTACCGTAGTAGAGTAGAGGTTGTTGTGGGAGATTCGTTAAGATTTAGGGGATTTTTTTTTTTAAAATTGAAGATTGAAATTTTTGAACGGAGAATTGGAAAGTTGGTTTAATTGTATTTTATGTTGGAATATATGTAGTGTGTTTAGAGTGAATTGTATTAAGTAGATTGCACTTTCGATTCATTTTTGCATACACATTGCTTGGAACACCTGACATGAATGAATGTTAGTAAAAGGTATCTAGACAATGTGTGAGATATAGCTGTAACAAAAGATCTCGTTTTATCGCTTTGAAACGATTCTCGTATGAGAAGAATGGCTATCCATGGAACAATCAGCCTTGCACCATTACACGGAGCCCAAGGATCTCATGATCCCACCCAAAATCCCATACAAACACGCCATTACCTCAGCGATGAATGCAAAAATAATAACGTCTGGCAAAACCACTATAGATTCGCACGTCGATTCGCGAAATAAAGTGAATCGCTGAAAAGTGAGTTGTGGAAATTTGGGAAAGTAAAATTTGGGAAATTGGAGACCTGGGAAATTTAAAATTTGGAAAATTGGAGAATTGGGAAATTAGAAACTTGAGGGTTTGGGAAATTGGAAACTTGGGAGATTGAAAATTTGGGAAATTGGAAACTTGAGAGATTGAAAATTTGGGAAATTGGAAACTTGGGAGATTGAAAATTTGGGAAATTGGAAACTTGAGAGATTGAAAATTTGGGAAATTGGAAACTTGAGAGATTGAAAATTTGGGAAATTGGAAACTTGGGAAATTAGAAACCTGTGAGATCGAAATCTTGGGAAATTGAGAATTTGGGAAATGAGAGACTTGGATGATTGGAAATTTGGTAAATTGATAACTTGGGAACGCGAGAGATTCGCGATACAAAAGAAACCCAAATCTCCTACAGACATCGCCACAAAAAAATTACAAAACACAAGCAAGGAACGAAACAGAAAAAAAAGAACGAACAGAAAATGAAGTTGCAATTTTCACAACTGCACAAAAGGAGAATAAGAACAATGAGAAATGAAACGAATTCGTATGCTCGACATAAATGGACTTTTTTATCTGAGATCTGAGAGTTGGTGAAAAATCGGCGATGCGTGAACATGAAACAGCCAGGGGAGAAGCGAAAGAGGTCGTCTGTTGCGCGTTCCTGCGCAACCTCGGCCAACGATGTTCGCCAAAACGCGTGCAGAGCGTGCTATACGCTATCTGGCATTGTCTTCTGCCTCCCTTTCCACTTGCCGGCGACGCCATGTTCCGCCAGAGACCAGCAGGAGACTCCTCCTATGCGGAGGTTTAATTAACGATCGACGCTCGATCGACTGAGGCTTGTTTGCACGCTCTTGGAACCTTTGATCGTCGCAACCCTTCTCTTCTGTCTTTCTGCTGCGATTCTCTCCAAGGAGGGAATACTTGGGTGAATTTTAACTCTTCAGTTTCATATGATTAAATTAGAAAAAGGGAATTTCTATTCTACATTCGTAACCTAGAATTTCATCATTTCAGAAGTGATTCTATTTCGTTAACTTTATTCATTTCTTCGTTTAATTTCGTATTATTATGTATATATATATGCAGTTGTCTAAAACATTAATTACTATATTTAAGATAGTATTGATAAATTTAACGTTAATAAAATTGATGTATCGTGAGTGTAGAATGAAATGATTTATTTTTGTGGAAAGAATTCGTTAAGGAATGGGTTAATGGACTTTTTCGAGGGTCGATTCGTCGACAGTCGGCGACGCTGGAGCGTCGACTCGTGGCTCGACGCCGGACGCACCGAAGCGTGCTTCCACTTCTCGCTGCTGCCCTCTTCGTGCAGGTCGTAGCTGACCTCTGTGCCTCGAAAACGATCCGACATGGTCGTTCCACTTGCTCGCGATACGTAGACGTAACCAAACGACCACGATGACGAAACGCGCCCGCGCGTTTCCACGCCGCCGAAATTAGACATCTCTCCTCTGCCCCACCTCTTTTCCCTCACATTTCCCCCTATTAGCTCCCTCTTTCTTTGAACTCCTCCATCGGGAAAGTTGTAACAACGCGACGGGATATATATATAGTGTATGTGTGGTAAGGTGCGGTAGAAAATTGGGTGAAAATGGAGCAGAGGTTCCTTTGAGGGATCTTCCATGTTTTATTTCGGAGGCCTTTCAGGTTTCTTTTGCAGTTCCTTGTAGTGTGAGGGGAATTGGGAATTGAGAGATTTCAGAATTGTGGATTTTGGGAATTGGGGGTCTTTGAGAATTGGGAAACTTTGGAAATTGGGAGCCTTGGAAATTGTGGGAGCCTTGGAAATTGGGAGCCTTGGGAATTGGGAAATTTTGGGAAATGGGAGTCTTGGGAATTGAGAGCCTTGGAAATTGGGAGCCTTGGAAATTGTGGGAGCCTTGGAAATTGGGAGCCTTGGAAATTGGGAAATTTTGGGAATTGGGAGCCTTGGAAATTGGGAAATTTTGGGAATTGGGAGCCTTGGAAATTGGGAGCCTTGGAAATTGGGAAATTTTGGGAATTGGGAGCCTTGTTGAGAGCCTTGGAATTGAGAGCCTTGGAATTGAGAGCCTTGGAATTGAGAGCCTTGGAAATTGGGAGCCTTGGGAATTGGGAGCTTTGGGATTTGGAAAATTCGAAACTAAAGAAAAATTACTACTCAAACAAAATTAACAAAGAAATTTTGCTGTTTACACAATCGCTAACAAAATTCTCTTTTCTGTTTCAGGTAAGTCGAATCTCGAATGAACGCAAGTCTTATTTGAAACAATTTCATCGTCGTCGTAACCTGGTAGGTTCTAACGAAACACTGAAAATATCCACAGTGCGTGATTTTTATTCAACCAGTAGGGACAAGAGACGCGGTTCATAAACACGAGCACAATGGTACCGCGAGGCTCTCGCCGCGTACGAGGTTTGGTTGGGTACGTTTGAGGTGTGCTCATGTAGATAAGCTCCGATAATGACCGGACGTGTGCTCACCCAGCCAGAACTCTGCGAACTCCCTCCTCGTACGTCCTCCTCTTCCTCCTCCTCTTGCTCCACCTTGTTGTGTTCTCTGTGACCACGTTTCTTCGTCTTCTTCTTCTTCTTCTTCTTTTGCTTCTTCCTCCCTCGATGGAGAAGTCCTTCGATACACTTACGCCATGGAGACACACGTGTCAGCTTCGTGCACGCCACCACGAACAGTGAACACGCGTCTCTTCTGACTCCTGTTCCACGGAAATAGACCGAAATGCGCCCGCTCGACCGACTTTACGAATAAGAGCTCTAGAGTCAGTCTGGTACCATTGGATAATTACCTTGACTTTATTCATTGATTGATTCGTCGATTATTTTATTTATTTTTCTACATAGTATTTGCAAAGGAATATACAGTGTGTAGCAAAGGTTGCTTTAATTGTAATTTTTGGAAGAAAAATTTGGGAAATGGGAAATTTGGGAAATAGAAAACTTGGGAAATTGAAAATTTGGAATATGGGAAACTTGGGATATAGGAAATTTGAGATACAGGAAACTTGGGATACAGGAAACTTGGGATATAGGAAATTTGGGAAATTGAAAATTTGGAATATGGGAAATTTGGGAAATTGACAACTTGGGAATTTGAAAATTTGGAATATGGGAAACTTGGGATATAAGAAATTTGGGAAATTGAAAATTTGGAATATGGGAAATTTGGAAAATTGAAAATTTGGAATATGGGAAACTTGGGATATAGGAAATTTGAGATACAGGAAACTTGGGATACAGGAAACTTGGGATATAGGAAATTTGGGAAATTGAAAATTTGGAATATGGGAAATTTGGAAAATTGAAAATTTAAAATATAGAAAACTTGGGATATAGGAAATTTGGCAAATTGGAAAATTGGCAAATTGGAAAATTAGAGAACTCGAAAATCTGAGAGATTCAGAAATTCGAACACTCGGAAATTCGAGGGATTCACGTTCAGGTGTTTGCAATCCGAGTCGAGAAACTTGTGTTACACACTCTCTATATACTTTTTAATTTATTATGGACGATAGAGAAATTTATTTGGAGTCGATGATCGATTATTCGCGGTGATTTTTATGGAAGATTGTAAATGCCTCCTGGAAATGGGACAAGACACAATAATCACGCTTTAGAAGATTAGAAAGTCCCTCGTTTACCACAGCACAACGTTTATTATACGCAGTATCTCTCTACACACATGCTAGGCAACGTAACGCGGTAAATCTTATCGCGAAACCCGCCCGGAAGCTCAATTTCTGGGTTTCCTTGGTTAAGAATTCGCGGACTGGCTTAATGGTCATTTCATTTCTATTCATGAGTCTGTGCTAGAAACTGGCTGGCTGGGGTTTCTTCAGGTATACGATGTATGAATGGAACTATGAATTGGACGAGGATAGATGTGTGATACTATTTATACAAGTACCACTTCATTCACTCTTTCGTAACTATTGTCCTTAATCTATCTTACATTAAATAATCATTACAATACGAGCATTTATATTATTTTCTTTACAAAAAAGAGAACTTGGTTTCAAAAGTGTCGTGAAAAGTGTTGATAGAATTTTAATAAAATTACAAAAAAAGAAAGCAAACTTCATCGCCTCTTAAAGTATAAGCAATAATCGAGATGAGATGAAAGAATTCTTGACTACAAGATGATAGACTTAAAGAAGAGGGTTGGAGGCTTAATTCGTTTGTTGGTAGATCGGTACAAAGCGATCTATTGAGTAGTCGCAGTTAGCGAGTACGCCATTGAATAATTCTTCCGGCGTGGCGGTGCGCCGAGGCTGTACGCGCACCGGAAACGATCTGTTACCGCGCGACACGAAAGGCACGCTCTCCTGCTCAGGTGTGAGATCGTAATGTCGAGCTCGGTGGATCGCGAAAACCAGCCTCCTGTTCTTACGTTTCGTTTCTCCGCACCGTCGACGACTTGGTGATCGATTAATGGTGTCCCTTTGATGAATACGGAGCTCCTTGGTCTATTTACCAGTGCTCGGGCTGCTGCTGTCCCCGGAGCAGCCGTTTGGAAACGTTTCCTGGGACATTTTGTGGGGAAATCCGAGAGATTCGGCAATTGGGAAATTTGGGGATTCGGAAAATTGGAAAATTTGGAACACTGAGAGATTCGGGGATTTGAGAAGTTCGGAACATTGGAAATTTTCGAGAACTCTTTTGAGAGATTCGGGAAATTAGGAAACTTTGGGAACTTGGAAATTTGGGAATTCGGAAATTTAGGAACTTTGAACATGTGAAATTTTCACTTCCACGATACCAGACCAAAAACCAACAAACTTCTCCACAAATCTCCGTAGAGTTACATAACACACACGGTTCTAAACATTCTCGGCGGCATTCTAGAAAATTCGCGGCGTACAATCGTTCATTTTTCCAAGGCCACTTGGAGCGTCCCATCTGGAAAGCAAAATAAAAAGGGAGAAAAAAAAATGAAAGGAATATAGATAGATAGATAGAAAGCGTGTTGAAGTATCGTCCAGCATAATGGGCGACACGAAAATATGACAAACACGTAGAAGCGATAGCGCCGGAAACGGGCAGTTGTCTAACAATAATGTACTGGAGTACGAAGCGAGTTAGTGAATGAACGGGACGGAGCAGCCAGGCGAGGCACGATCGCCTATCGTCTACACGGCTGGCACACTGCATACGAATGCTCCGTTCACGCTAACTGTGCCTCCGCTTCTCGGAACATCATTTCGGGACGGAGAACACCTCCGCGGGAATTAATTCTGGCGCGCTGGCGCCGTCTCGCCTCCTCCTTGCCGCCCTCCTTTCTGCCATCTTTTTAACTCCCATCCTCCTTAACCCGCAATTAAAACAAATATGCATGCTGCACATTCGATGGATTTTCTCTTCGTATCTCGCCACATTTTCTGTCTGTGTAAAATTATCTTTCTGTTATACTTTTTGGTACGTGCGAAGTAATATCCTCGAGCTTTCCAAAATCTCCAATTCCATATAGTAACGAAAAATATATTTTTTTTTAATTTCCGAGTTTGGAAATTTGGGAATTGCGATATTTTGGAATTGCGATATTTTTGGAATCGCGATATTTTGGAATCGCGATATTTTTGGAATTGCGATACTCGGGAATTGCATATTCGGGAATTGCAAAGTAGGGAATTTCAGCTTAGAAATTGAGAGTTGGGAATTGCCGACTTACATTTTTTCCGCGATCTGATTCTCACATAATGCAATTCCCCGCAAGATTCCACCGCCGCTTTCCACAAACTTCTTAAATCTCTCCGATAATCCCGAATCTCAAAGCACCCATAAATTTCATAAATTTCGACAAAAACCTGCTACATCACACCAGAGCAGCCTCGACACCCCAGACCAAAGACCAGACCCCGGCGTAGGTCCGTCACATGTTCGAAGACCGATAGCAAACAATCTAAAGTTAGAAGTATATGTATGTTCGCTGCACGAGCTGTACAGAAACTCGAGAGAGAGAAAGAGAGACACTCTCCTCTCCCCCATCTCTCTCTCTCTCTCTCTCGTCTCTCGTTCGTAGGAGATTTAAGCAATGTTTCCAACCACGACAGTAGAGACGCATGTGTCACTTGTTGCATTCTGATTTCGATACACGCACCAAAATAACTCTCACCCCCTCTGGACGTCCCTTATCCCCTTGTCATGCGTGCTACCGTCACTCTCTCTCTCTCTCTCTATTCGTCGTTCATTCACTGTATTCGTCCCCTCTATACCTGTTCCTTTTGTAGCCATTCATTAGCCTCCTGTCTCCCTCTATCTTTACCCCTTTTGTCGTTACTACTTCTCCCTCCCTTATCCCCCGACTCAACGTTTTAGCCGCTGTATTACTCATTCCTGGACATACTCCCACCGTCGTCTTCGTGGTTCGTTTGCGTCTTGGTATTACAGGCTTGAATGTGGTCAACTCTCGGAGGATATTGTATTATAGTATGTATTGTTGGGTGTCGCTTATGTCGTTTTCTCGTTGGCCGTGAGTGTCGGTTACGTTGCATCTTAACAGCCCCGTGTGTAGGATTTTTTATACATCCTTTTCGTGACGATGAGTTGTTTGGTCTGCCTGTTCGGATGGATTGTTAATTGATCGTGTAGCACGCGCGCGTCATTCTCGAAGGGATTCGAGATACTACCGTTGGGGATATAGGGGAGTACGGATTTTTGTTATTCCGTCGGAGTTATGTGTTTTTGATGCGAGGAATAATTTAACCCTTTTGTCCCGTAATGGGGCACGAGGCACGAGATTTTAATGTGACGCCGATGAGAGATGTTTCTTGGTGAGATCTCGAGGAATAATAGAGGAAATTGCGGAGAATTTTGCGTAGTAGAAAATTTGCAAATTAAATTTGTTAAATAAAACATAAAAAAGGAGTTGCAAGCTAAATGTTTGAAAGCGCTCTGAAAAGGCTTATTTCGAATATCGTTAGTCACACTTGCCAGCTGAAATAGCTCGGAGAATCCTATTCCTAGAATAAATCAAAGAAGACCATATCAAGCTGAATGTACCATTTATACGGTAAGAATGCGAAGAAGATAGGAAGAAAAATGAAAAAGAGCAAGTAGAACGGCAGAGAAACAGGGGCAAGGGTGCAATTAATATCAATTAATACACGGCCCTTTGATCTGCAGCTCGTTGAACAGAGGCTGAACCCGCTCTAAACCCTTTCTTTTTCTCTTCGTTTCACGTCGACCTCTGCTCTAAATTGCTCTTTCCCCCGGCGGAATGCGTGCACGCCGGGCCTTTAATGTATATCCTCTCTCACTGTTCTCTCTCTCTCTCTGTCTCCTTCTGCTCTTTCTTTCTGGCTGCTGCTGCTGCTGGTTGCTTAGTTGCTGGCTGCTTTTCTTCGTGACGAGCATTCGGCCGTTTCCGGTTCCCCGGCCTCGACAACCGGGGGCTTCCCCTTTCGAACTTCCGCTCGTGTCTTACTACGCTTACTACGTGCCTCTCCCTTCTCTCCTCCCACACGTCCCTCTTCCTTCTCTCTCGTCACTCCTCTTCTGGATGGTTCGTGCCCAGGCTACCACTCTCTCCCTCTCTCTCTCTCTTTCGTTTTCCTTTTCTTCTGCTTCTTGCTTTTTTTGTGAACCGAGTATGTTCCCTCGGGGCGACTTCACCGAGCCCGAATTAAAACGAGACGGTGCTTTCGATGTTTTAGTTTCCGTTTTCGGAGATTTGCAGGAGGGAGTTTGAGGGATTTGAGAATTTTGAAAATTTGGGAATTCGGAGCTTTGGGAATTGGGAGTTTTGAGAATTTGGATCTTTGGGAATTCGGAACCTTGGGAATTCGGAGCTATGAGAATTTGGATCTTTGGGGATTCGGAGCTTTGGGATTTCAGAACTTTAGGAATTGGGAACTTTGGAAATTCAGAGCTTTGGGAATTGGGAGCTTTGAGAATTTGAAAATCACCAATATTCTTACGCCTCTACCACTCATGCTCGCATCAAAATTGAACATTTTAATCCTTCCTGTGAATGGTTGCGTAAATCGACCGGAAAATCGCACTACCGATAAAAGAAGCCGACTGTGAATCGCTTTTCCCTTTCCGATACGATCGTCCACTTGGTTGCGTAACGGTTAATTGCACGAAAGTCGCCGAGAGTCGATTAGGAAATGTGCTGCTGCCGCGACATGTTGGCAAAAAGCGAATAATAAAAGGGAGACGCGACGGTGTGCGATTGTTCAATAACGAGATCTCGCTTTCGATAACCGACAAGAAGGCAGTTGGCTAAAGAACGAGTAAGACAGACAGAGAAGGAAATCTCTGTGAAGCATCCTGTGTACAAAACGTTTAATCATTTGTCTCAGCAAAGGTACATCGATAAAGTCGATCAATCATGCTGGTTTGTCGAATCCAATCGGCGGTAATTAATCGATAGAGACGTTTAATTGGTCGTGGCATTTGTGTCTACCTCTCTTCTTATCCTCCCCTTGCTCCTCTGGGCGCATTTCAAACCGCTAAATCATCCTCTACTGTTTATTTCCGTGTTTTCGATTTTGCATTACGAAATCGACGAATTTTATTTCCTTGTGACGTTCAAACATTTAGGAATTTGCAAATTTGTCTGTTTATTAATTTTGCGAGCCTTCAAACTTTTGAGTCCCCAAATTTCCGAGTCTCCATATTTCCGAGTCTCCATGTTTTCGAGACCCCATATTTCTGAGTCCTCAAACTTTCGAGTCCCCAAATTTTTGAGTCCCAAAACTTCTGAGTCCCCATATTTCTAAGTCCCCATATTTCTAAGTCTCCATATTTCTAAGTCCCCATATTTCTAAGTCTCCATATTTCCGAGTCTCCATATTTCCGAGTCTCCATGTTTTCGAGACCCCATATTTCTGAGTCCTCAAACTTTCGAGTCCCCATATTTCTAAGTCCCCATATTTCCGAGTCTCCATATTTCCGAGTCTCCATATTTCCGAGTCTCCATGTTTCCGAGACCCCATGTTTCCGAGACCCCATATTTCTGAGTCCCCATATTTCTGAGTCCCCAAATTTTTGAGTCCCCGAATTTCTAAGTCCCCAAATTTCTGAGTCCCCAAATTTCTGAGTCCCCATATTTCTGAGTCCCCATATTTCCGAGTCTCCTTATTTCTGAGTCCCCTTATTTCTGAGTCCCCATATTTCTGAGTCCCCGAATTTCTAAGTCTCCAAGTTTCTCAGTCTCCAAATTTTGGAATCCCCAATTTCTCAAGTCCCGAAATTCTTGAATTCCTCAAGTTCTCCAGTCCCCAAACTCTGGAATTCCTGAAATTCTCAACTCTCGAATCTCTGAATTTGCGAAAAGCACGGAACGGTGGCACAAACAGGAAACGGTACCGTTTCTCACCATCGGCCATGCACATACACACGAAAACACATTAAAACGATCTTAGTATTCACAAAGTTATGCATTACGATAAGCATGCAATTGAAAAAGTTAGAAGCTTATCAGTTATCGGGTACACGCGGCGCGCACACCTGTCTCAAGGTAGCGTACCGCGTGGGAGTTAAGCTGAGAACTTGTTTCGAGGATAATCTGCTTCTGTACATTATTCATTCGCGGCTATATCTGCTCGAAGACGGCATTACGCCGCGCCAGCCGAAGACTGCTTCATTATGGTTGCCTAGGTCGCGTGAACACCCTCTGCACTATACGCGAATATGTCGCTGTTAATTCTCTGACATATAGCGTGAATTTTTTCGTTACTATTATACTCTCGGAGGAATTATGAGATTTGCCTAGAAATTACATTTTTTAACGAATATTCTCCTGAATTTATGCACTTACGGATTTGAAATCGTAGGTGGTCCTCGAGTTTCATATTCCTACCTTATTGGAAATGTATATTCTTTAATTTAGAGCACAGATTTTTGTTTAAAATATTGTCGAAAATATTCGCGTTAGGAGATGAATTATTTTGTGAAATATTTTGTTAAATAATGGGAAAATATTTGTTAATACGTTCAGAGGAAAATGTCTAAGTATTTTGAAACGCAAAATGTATATTTCACAATTGATGGAATATTTGACAGATTTCTCGCAAGCTATAGAATTTCATATTCTTCCCAACTATTCTGGAAGCCTGAGAAGTGCCACAAAAGTGACTCAGTGGCCGAGGAACCCACGAATTCGGAACAGTAAGTGATCTCATACCTCCTCGCAACAGCGTACGTGCCCAAAAACTCGCCTGTATCAATTCCAACCAGGTCGGTTGGAAATCCACACTGTACACTCTACTCTCTTATCAATCTTCACATAACGTAACGTTCCTCCGAAGAAATCTCATTCTCTCGAACAATCTATCTCATCCGAAATAACTAAATATCCTATGGCAGATCCCCAAGGGAAAACGTGTTCGGTTAATTGAACGTTCGTAGATCAGCTAAGAGAAGATGGGGGAGGAGACCTACATACCAGAAGCATCGCTATTTCCGTTAATTCGCCAGTGATACACGAAAATTCTTGAAACACGTTCAAGAAGTACACCGAGTCGCCATCGTGGATCCATTGGACCAACGATTCGAGAGTGGACGATTGGGGAAAGATGAAAATGTTGGGGAAATGTCTGAGTGATCTGTTGGAAAAATGATTTAAGAGTGGGTAGAGTCCGAGTTTTTCAAATTGAGAAATTTCAGAGTCACTAGATTCCAAAATTTTAAAATTTGGGCATTTAAGGATCCCTGATTTCCCAAATTTTCACATTTTGGGATCTAAAGATCCTCAATTTCCCGAATTTCCATATTTAGGGATCTGAGAATCCTCAGTTTCCCTATTTCTCAAATTTTCAAATTTATGGATCTAAGAATCCCCAATTTTCCAATTAATCAAATTTCCAAATTTGGGGATCCAAATATCCTTGATTTTCCAATTTCCCATATTTCCAAATTTGGGGACCTAAGGATCCCCGATTTCTCGAATTTCCAAATTTAGAAATCCCAAAACTCCAATTTCCCAAATTTAGAAATTTCAGAGTTTCGAATTTTCCAAAATAGGGATGAAAATTCTGCAGTGTTCGGTTGAAAAAATGATGGAAGAGTGGACGATTTGGAAAAGCTAAAATGCTCAACGTTGAGACACGAGAACAGAGAAAGAGAGGGAGAGAAAAAGAGTGAGAGGGAAGAGAGGTAGACAGAGTGAACGGTTGCGTTCAGGGAGACCGGAAACTGTCGCCTCTTCTCTCCGTCCCTCACTCGTTCTTTCTCCCTTTCTCTTTATTCTGCTCGTTCGCGTTGCTCGGCCACGTCTGTCCTCCCTTTCCTCTTCTTCTGTCCCGTTTGCACGGACATACGGACTTTCACGTTCCGATGTGCCGCAATAATCGACCGTTGCGAGAGAAACACCGCCGTTGGGACAATCGCGGTGCCCTCGCATAATCGACAAACGCCCGTAAGTTTACGCGAGAAAGCTAGAGATTGGTGTTATATAATTTGAAGGAAATTTAGGGTAGATCCAGAGGAATCCAAAGAACTCTAATTTTCTAATTTAGGGATTCAAGGATCCCTCATTTCCCAAATTTAGGAATTCGGGGATCCTTCATTTCCCAAGTTTAGGAATTCGAGGATCCCTCATTTCCCAATTTCTCAAATTTCCAAATTTTGGGATTCAAGGATCCCTGATTTTTAAATTTAGAGACCCAAGGACCCCCAATTCTCCAGTGTTTGAAATTTCCAAATTTAGGAATCCAAGGATCCCTAATTTCCTAAATTTAGGGATCTCCAATTTCCCAAATTTAGAAATCCACGGATCTCTAATTTCCCAAATTTCCAAATTTAAGAATCCAAAGTTCCCCGATTTCCCAAATTTCCCAATTTCCAAATCCAACAATTTCCCATTTCCATTCAAATCACCCGCACAACACCTCCACATCCCTAAAAGCCAGAAAACAGATTCGCAAGACATCTAGATCCCATGCATTTACACGCAATCTCCATTGTCAGTCTGCGAGAAGCGGAGGCAAAGAGTTATGGCCCGTTTTCCTAGGTGATAGAAGGTGGAGTGCACCACCTTCTCCTGTTGCATTGCTCGTGAACGAGCCCTGCGGTCGGTGCGACGTCACTTCCTCTACTAGCTCTCCTTCTCTCCATTTTTTCTCTCTTTCTCTCGTACCACGGCTCGAAGGAGGATCTCGGAGGGATCGAGCTCACCTGCCCCGCTACGGTCACTCGACTTCCGGTAACCCCAAGCGCGCGAGCGCATGGCCCACGGCCACGTAACCGTGACTTCTTCTCCTTCTTTCTCCTCTCTTCTCCTTTCTCTCCGTCTCGTTAACGCTTCCGCTCTCATTTTCTGGACTATTTCGCGGACCTTGTCTCTTTCGAATTTTTATCACGATATTAAGGATACTTAATTTTTAATTAATCGCTCGGTATGAATACGAAAGTCGATCATATTTAAAGGGAAGATCAACTTTGAAAGGCTGAAAATTGGATATTTTTGTACGTTTCCTAGAGAAAATATTTTGGAAATTAATCACTTACGATTCCGCCACGTTTAAATTACCCATGGATTACCTTTGCTTCGAAGTAACGATCGGACAACATCGGAACGTGTTTCCAAACTCGCCGCACATTTAGGAATGCATCGAATTCCCCTCTGCTGCAATCATCACACAGAGAACGGAAAATTATGCAAGAGTTACGCGATGCACGCTGGGCTCCGCTCCACAGCTCGTTAAATTTCTATGCTAATTAATAGCGGGAAACCGCGGATCGTCCCGAAAACTCCTCGTTGTGCCTCCTCCGAGAAACCTTCGTTTTTCTTTTTACGATCGCCAACAGCGTGTTATACACGATCGTTCTAACGTGTTTCCATGCCACTTTTACGTACCTTCCATCGGTATTCGAACGGTCGTTAAGATTCCCCCCTATTAATTAATATATGAAACTCGATGCGGGTCGAGAGGTGTTCGCTTTCGATTCCCCTCGATGTTCACACCTGCGCTCCTTTACCTCTTCCAACTGGTTCACCAAACTGCTCGTTTCATCCCATAAACGTTAATTCCACGTCGTCCAATCGTTCCGTGTATATTCAGCCTCGTTCCTTTCGCCCGGGACTTTTCAATTATTCGCCCCGATAAACGGCCAAATGATAGACAGACAGGCAGGCATGTAACCACTTTGTATCGAGTAAGACGCGTGTGGAGAAGGAAACTTTCTTGCATCGAGGATGACTGAGTGACTTCTCACGGTGATTCCGCCGTGTCAAAAAACCCCAGGAGAATAATTTCTATTTGCCATCGCTTGACGTAACGAGAGGAGCCCGTGTTGTACACACGCACAGGTACACACGATACACCTGTGTGGTAACGCCTTCTAAACGGATGATCTTAAGCGATAAAGAGCGGGCGAGGGAGGGAGCGAGATGGAAGAAAAGAAGGGAGAAAAATGCGAAGTAAATGAGCGAGAAAGATAGGTATAAAGGCTCGACGAAGGAAGTGACGTGTTACGGATAGGCTATCCTACGGTTCTCCTAAGGAGCAGTTTCCAGCGGCGAGGAAAGGAGCAACGGGGGTCTTGCGTGGCGTATATCTCCTCCCTTCCTCGGCCTCTCTTTCGTGCCTTATAAGTTTATGCGTTCTCACGCTCTCCATACCGCCTCTGCGTTAACTATACCTTCTGTGCGCGGACGCGAGCGCGTCGAGCCTCTTTCAAGCATCCGACCTCTGACGGTCAAGGGGACCCTGGACAATGCTTCTATGATAACTTCGCGGTTTTCCAAAGCGTCGCAATTCCAGAGCTTCCGGATCTTGGGGAGGCGCAATTCCAGAGCTTTGGGAGTTCGACGCGCGACGATTCTCTTGCGTTGAAATTCCGGAGCTTTTCAACTCTGGGACCTGACAATTCCCGCGTTTTTTGCAATTCCGGGATATTTCAATTCCGCTGCGTTGCAATTCCAAAGCTTTGAAGTTTTCGCCGCGCTGCAATTCCAGAGCTTCCCGATTTCGATGCGTTGCAATTCCAAGGCTTTTCAATTTCGCCGCGCTGCAATTCCAAGGCTTTCCAATTTCGCCGCGCTGCAGTTCCAAAGCTTTCCAATTTCTGTACACGACAATTCCCCAAGCGTCGATATTCCAGAGCTTCACGATTCGAAGGAGCGCCACAACTCCAGAGCTTCTCGATATCGACGCGCTTTGGGCATAGCAATTCCAATACTCCTTACTTCTGGAAACCTGAAAAATCATTGGGAATAACTGTTCCATGGCGTATACGCGAACAGCACCGGTCGCGATCGAACGTGATTTCCCCCCGTGCTCCCATTGTACACCATGTGTGCACGCGTATATGTGTGTGCCCCGCGCGGTGCGCATCAGCTTCCTAGTTATAATAAACGGTGTAAAAAACACGGGCAAAAACTTGCCCAGCCTTCGGCAAGTGTACGAAGCACCGAGTGAACAGCTTCTGCTCTCTATCACTAGCCTCTGTATCCCAAGCACTCCTCTTCGTCTCTTCTCCCTTTTCTTCGATCCTCTCTTTCTCCGTCACTGCATGGATCACCGTAGGTGTTGCCTGTTGTTGCTCCTGGACAAGCTACTTACTTCCTTCCTTCTTCGCGGTCATCCCTCCACCTCGCACGCCTCATTCTTTTCCCTTATTCACCGGTGAATCTTCTTCTCGCCTTTCCCTCGAACTCGGTTGCTTGTCCCTCTTTATCATTTCGTTTGTGTCATTTCTTCCGCGATGTTGCGGAGCGAACGGAACGCGTCCTCCGTGTAGTAGGCACTCTCTGCTACACACCTCTCCCTTGGTCTTATTATCCTCTCTGCGTGCACGAGAGACTCGCGGTTGGTACCTCCTCTGATGCTCTGCTTCTCTATACAGCCTCTCCTCCTCCTCCTCCTCCTCCTCCCGCTTTATTAATATCCACCGCTGGCTGATCGACGGTTACGATTTTCTCGCGCTGCCTTCCGGGTTCTCTCGGCCGTCCAGCCTCGATTATTATACAGAGCCGTGGATTTGTGAATGGGACGAACCAGGTCGGCCTTTCCTGAGATACCGGTGACCTCTTCGTTTCGTTGGTTAACGAAGTGTAGAGGGAATACCCTTTTATTTCTTGGATCATTTTGAGGATATCAGGATGGAAACGTGGGACCGTAGAATCTTCCATTTTCTAGAATTTCCCATTTGCTAGTATTTCCATTTGACATCTCTCGCATAAAATTGCACCGAATTTCTCTTCACGAAAATTTCTTTCTCACTTTCTCGTTCCATCGAGTTTTCCTCTCCCGAGTATCCACTATTCACGATATACATATTTTAGAATTTCCTTTTTTAGTTTGCGACTAATATTGATATCTCGAAAGCGTACGTATCGCAAGAGCCTCATCGTGCACTCTAACACCACTTCGTCAATAGACAAATGTAATGAGCATGACAAGAGTACTCGGGTTCACTCGAGCACATATGGATCCGTGAATTGAACCACGTGGACGAAGTTATCAACCACGGAGGATCTCCTATGAATAGTCGAAGAGTAGAATGGAATTCTGGGGACACGGTAAACCAGCACAAGCGAATTCCTTCCCACGGTGTGGCAAACACGAAACCAGTTCATTCTCGAAATAAAAGAAATCAGATCGGAGCTGTCGCTTGATTTTATCTGCCGTATTAATAATACGCTATTAACTTAGCTTTCCTCTTCGAAAATATCTCCACTCTGTTGCCTCTCTCTAATAATGTAAAACGTGTTATTTGTTCGAGCACCAATCAACTCTTTTTTCCTTTCTTTTCTTTTCATACATAGTTGTTCGTTCGTTTCAAACGGAGGAAATATTAGCGTAGAATTTTCGACCTTAAAATTCGACAAGTTTATTTTTCACGTTTCATCGATCCTAATAGTAGTTAGCCAGTTCTTCGACGAATATATCCGCCTACTGTTCGCTTATTTATCGAGCAACGCACCTGTTGCCCGTGATTAGAGGCAAGATCCAGACTCGCCAAAGTCGGCGAAACGTTTCCCAGCTAATTTATCGAAACGAATGCCGCGCAACCGGTTGGCAAAGAGGCTGACCGCTGGAGGAGGGTCTCCTCTGTGTGGATTCTGCGTGAAACCGAGCAAAATGCTCTGCAATGAATAGGAGTCGACGATATCGTTCCATATTTTAACCCTGCAATTTTTCACTATTTATACTCTGCCTTGACAAATTTTTCCCCCCCACCGAGATTCGTAGAATTCCACGGTATTAATTTTAAATTCAACAACAGAGCCATGGATATACAGGTAGATGCACATATTTTTCTATGCTTTAGAAAATTTTGTCGAGTCCCATGAAAAATACAGCAGGTATAATAAAGAATGAAAATTAGGAATACTGTTTTTTAATTTAACAATAGAATTTTGAGAAGTTTCATTTTGATTTGGAACATTTTTCGAGAGACTAGAAGTATATGGAAAGTGTAGTAAAGAATGGAAAATGAAGATACGAATGTGGGATTGAACGAATGAAATTGGTAATATTTTTTATTTATTATTGGAAAATTTTGTAGCGTCTAGGAACACCTGAGAAGGATCAGTCTGTACATCCGTATATTATTCTACGATTCTCGATGAAACTTTTCCATGTGTAGGTGCCTGTTGGAATAATAATCGCTTATCTATGCGAATACATAATAATCGCAGGGGAATTTCGCGGATCTAGCTCGTGTATATTTTATCGAATTTCTACGTCGAAAATTTCCATCCGTGTGGAAACGTCGAACGAGTTATTTGTACACAGTGTCTGCGTGAAATTATACGAGAGAATTTTCTGCGGTAGAAAAACTTGTTGTGGATAATTTCGATTGTGTAGGTCTCGTGTGTGATTTGTGTCGTATTATTTGTCAATGTGTGGATATTGGTAATGTGGACATAATTGTGAAGCTTCTTTTCAACGGAATCATAAATCATAGTGATTGCAAGAGACAGTGTTGTTATATCCCTAATCGCTTTCTAATTACTCTGGCCCACCCTTTGATCACTCGTTAGCAATAATCCACGCTCTACTTGCTGCGGGCAAGCAGCGCCTACGATCCGGCCTCTCTTTATCCCGAAATAACTGTAATGCCTGTGAGAAAATTTAGTGGAAATTCGAGTTTGAGAGGCGGGAATTTGAGAATTCGGAAAATTAGAAATTCGCGAGATTGAGAATTCAGAACATTTGGAATTCGGGAGATTGAGAATTCGGAAAATTGGGGATTTGGGAGATTAAGAATTCGGGAGATTGAGAATTCGGGAGATTGAGAATTCGGAAAATTGGGGATTTGGGAGATTAAGAATTCGGGAGATTGAGAATTCGGGAGATTGAGAATTCGGAAAATTGGGGATTTGGGAGATTAAGAATTCGGGAGATTAGGAATTCGGGAGATTGAGAATTCGGAAAATTGGGAATTTGGGAGATTGAGAATTCGGGAGATTGAGAATTCGGAAAATTGGGAATTTGGGAGATTAAGAATTCGGGAGATTAGGAATTCGGGAGATTGAGAATTCGGGAAATTGAGAATTCGGGAGATTAGAAATTCGGGAGCTTGAGAATTCGGAAAATTGAGAATTCATGAGATTGAGAATTCGGGAGATTGAGAATTTCGGAGATTGAGAATTCGGGAGATTGAGAATTCAAAAAATTGAAAATTCAAGAATTCTCCAACTTCCTAATTATAAAAATTCGCAAACTTCCAAACGTCAATCTTACATATCCCTCTGCAACTTCGCCATCCAAAGATTCCACCTGAAACCTACAACACAAACTTCTAAACTAGAATATCCTTCCACCTATTCACGTTTCCTCAGTCACGTTAGACTACGGCTACTCGCCGATATCGAGAGGCGAGTTTATGAATGGTCCCGCGCTGCCGGAAATGCGTCCCGTAAGAAATTTTTAGCCTTGCCCGCGAGCAAGAAGTTTCACATTAATCACCGCGAGGCAACATCCTCGAGCTCGTACCGGACAGAGGGGAGTTAGGGGAAAAGGGGGGGAACCACAGAGAGGGACAGGCAGAAATTACCGACGTTGTTAAATAGTGTTTGCGTTCAAGCATACGGCGTAATTACGTCTCGCTTCCACCGAATGCTACGTATTTCTCGTCGATTATTCCGCTGAAAACCGGGCTTTTGCCTACTATTACCGCACGATTTTTTTGTCCTAGACCAAGTAAATCTTCAATGAAATCGTTCTTACCCATTTTTCCCCCCTTCTTCTTCTTCTTATCAACTTCATTAGAATAAGTGAGAATTATGGTCAAATTAAAATAGCCATGTATTTGAGTGAAATTATTTCAAAATTGTCGCTTGCAAATTGTTACTATGTTCTTAAAGGATGACTTGATAACAGAAAATTGTTCGTTTTCCGTGGCAATGGTAATTGTAACATTGGATACCTATAATTTGATCGTGGTTACCTTAGAATTTCATACCATTTTATGGTTCGGAAGAAAAATATAGAAATTTTGAAATATCGACTATCAGGGATAATTACGGAGGATTGAAATTTAATAATGCGTGTAATCTCATCTTGCTATCTTCGTTAAAATTAATCACTCTTTGTCTAAAAAGACACAGTAATCCTCTGCACTCTTCAAATTAAAAGCAAATAAATAAAAATTCATTTTTTCTTTTATAAAACAAAATCCTCTACTTATTCAAAAATTCCACTGCAAAAGTGTGTGGTCGTAGTTTCCAAATCAGTCACTATTATATCTCAAAAATTAAGAAGCCTAAATCACAACTATCCCCTTTTTTCTTTCAAAAAGCAAAACTCGTACTTATCCAAAAATTCCACTGCAAAAGTGTGTGGTCGTAGTTTCCAAACCAGTCACCAAAGAAATCCCAAAAATTAAGAATCCCCAACCACAACTGTCCCCAAAAAAGAAAAGGATCGACACTCATCCCCCATTCAAGCCTCCTCCCTTCATTCATCCGCGTCGACACGTGTGCGGCGACCGTAGGGAAAACCGCCCCCGGGTCCTCTCGGTCGGTGTCGCGCCAGAAAATGTTGGCGCGAG
>NW_017100143.1:788887-789588 GCF_001263275.1 Habropoda laboriosa
TGGTGGTGGGAGTGTGGCCAGTAGCTCTGGCCGGGCACCAACAGAGAGGACTACGCGCGGTTTCAAACGTGTGGCTCGGGCATGAATGAACCGAGTCGAGAGACCGAATGAAGGAACGTTCTATCTCTGTGTAAAAGCGAGAACCGTCGTATACTGTCTCTCTCTAAACTGACAGAGACGAATATACGTAACGCGCGGTGCGTTGAACGAAGAAAAGAACAAGTTAGCGAAACGAAGAGAGACATATACAACTGTCCAGCAGGGAAACAAGGACGGAGATAGTAGTAGAAGAGGGTGAATGGAGGGAGATAAGAGTACGCCAAGAGCGTAGAAAGACGAAGATAGACGAGAGCGCACGATCGGGAAAGACGAAGATAGACGAGAGCGTACGATCGGGAAAGACGAAGATAGGCGAGAGCGCACGATCGGGAAAGACGAAGATAGACGAGAGCGCACGATCGAGAAAGACAGCTGACGTGTTGAATGAAGAAGGATGGGAGATTTTGGAGTGGGGAGTGTCATGAGCGAGACGGGAAGCGGGTTCGTGGTGTGCGGCGACGCCAGTGTGAGTTTGCCGCGTCGACGGGAGAGTATTCATTCATAAAACGAAGCGAGGAGTGAGGCTAGGCGAGCGTGCACCGGGATTGGTGGGGACCCGACACCGACCGACAGTCAAGTGTCTCTCCTCTCTGTTCCGCGTA
>NW_017100143.1:789636-798865 GCF_001263275.1 Habropoda laboriosa
GCGATATTCTTTTTTTTTTCCCTTTTCTTTTCTTTCTTTCTTGTGATTCCCCGACTACGACGACTACTCTTTTGTCGTCTGTTAAATCGTGGAACGAGGTCTCTTCTGTTTTCGCATAGATTTGAATTTTTGTTTGTTTGTTTTTGCTTCGACTGTGAGTTCAGATCGGAGATGTAACGTATTTGTAGGTGTTGACGAGGAAAGTTTGGATCGGTACTGTTTTGGGAAGTTTGTGGTGAATCAGAAGGATCTTTGTTTAATATGGAGTTTTGTTTTTTTTTTTTTTTCATAGTTTGTACTGTATTTGCTTTGAAATTGCTGTAACCGAAGAAGTACAGTTGACATTTTCGTGTGAAATTTTGACGTTGATTGGATTCAAGTAAGGTGTGCCTATTGTAACCACCTCAAACACTATTAAAATTAATACGAAAATTGTATGACTAATTGTAACGAGCAATTCTGTTCGGTACTCAATTTTTGCTAACTGAAGTGCACGCTGAAAACGTTCTTGAAAAATAGTAAAAATGATATCTAATACAAAAAGACGTACTTTCAAGTGAAACGCGATACAGCTTGTACAATAATTGAAAGCAACAGTACCTACTCTCCTGAAAATTCTCTTAAACAGAAAAAATTCATAAAAATTCCACTCCACCCACCGAAAGCCAGCAAATCAACTCCAGAAGGCGTAATCTCCCACCACGGGGACCGTGGAGGTCGCGCACGCCAGCAGTGCTCGTCTCCGTTATCTCTGCTCGTCGAATCTGCGCGATTCAGCGGCGGCGAAGGACAAGGAATAAGCCACGGCGTCCACCTCCGCCGCGACGCGGCGTCCCCCACGGCCCGTTGCCTCGAATAAACTCTCCAGGTCCCCTCTCCTCACCTCCCTCGCCTCTTCCCTCCACCGCGCGATCCCGTCCTCCTCCTTCGCCTCTCTCGCCGCTTCTTCCTCGTCCACAGCTGGCGTGTTCGCCAAGCTAGCAGAGCGTCGCCTCCGCGAGGCCTCTCTTCCTCTCTGCCGTTTTCTACCTCTTCTCCGTCTGAGTTCCTGGCCCGGCGTCTCTCTCTCCTTGCGTACGCACTTACCTGCGGAACGCGGTCGTACGTGCTCGACGGTGGCGCTTCGGCCATTCGAACGAATATCCATCCTCACCACGGGGACCGTACGCAATTGTTCGAATCACGAGGAAAACCAATTCCACGATTTTTTCCCTCTCTCGTTGGAGAAGAAGAAATCGCAGTTATCGAGTCAGTGGGTGTGATTAAAAGTCTCTGTTCAGTCGTACGGATAACAAAGATAAGAAGAAGAGAGAGAAAAATAAATAAGGTGTTTCTTCTTCTTACTCTTCTTCCTTGCAAATTCTCGTATGTATACACGTGTGTGAGTGTGAAAAAAAAGTGAGAGGATGATCAAGGAGGGAGAGAAGCTGGGACAGTAATCACCGAATCACGCGAACTGGAGGAACCTTCTGACCGTATTTTCGGAGCCACTCTCCGTTTCCGTTTCTCCCCTCCACGCGTCTCTTCCTTCCCTCCTCTCTCTCTCTCTCTCTCTCTCTCTCTCTCTCTCTCTCTAACACACACACACACACACACACACAAGTGTACACTTCCTTCTGTTACTCTCTCGAGTTATGGTTGCGCAAGCAGGTATTCGGAAATAGCCCGTGGGTCGCGGTTATGAATTGATAGCAAACACATGCTGGACACGCCGTGCTTCGCGTACCGGCTTCCCTCCGACTCTCTCGTTACACCGTCTCTGTACAACCAGGCAAGAGAGACCAGTTTCGAGACGAGCGCTGCTTTTCACCTGTCGTTCCCTCTCTGTGTGCGTGTTTGCGTGCTTGTGTGTGTGCTGGAGGTGAAGTAGCCAGGGGAAGAAGGTAGCATGTGCTCTTGGACTCGATTCGACGATGCTAACTCTCTTCTTCTTCTTCTTCTTCTTCGCCGCTAACTCGTGATTATTATTATTCGACACTAAGAGAGAGAGAGAGAGAGAGAGGAGTTGATAACACACTGTGATGATTCTCTGTGGATGTTGAGCAATTGTGATTACTTGGAAATGATTTATTAAAGCTTCGAAGCAGACTCGGGGAGAGAGGTCGCTGATCGATGGAATGATTCATCCAAGGATCTCGCCGAGTGAATTTGAGAAGAAGTTCAACGTATCATCTTTTCTTTCTGCTTTGGTGATTTTTTCATACGAAGTGATCGAAGTAAGATTCGCGACGGATTTTTCGTTGAGATTTCTTCCGTGAGATACTTCGAGAAAGGGTCGATGGAAGATCGAAGATGTAGAAGAAGCAGAGCTTAGATAAAATTAAATTCTACACAGAAGAGATTCCATGCGCTTTAATGGCAACTTCGCTGCACGTTAAATCTCCGCCAACTTGTTATTAGCACACGGCGTACGATCAACGGAGATCTAGCATGGGCTAGGACGAAGGAATCCTCGTCGGAATTCACACGAGCCTCGTCTCGTTTCGTCGTCGTGACATGATCTGTTCGTCGATCGGTCGACGAATTTTCAACGCACGCCGGTTGTCCGTGGAATTTCCATCGGCGATAGCTGAGGAAAGGAGATCGCAGTGATGTAATGAGAAGTAAAGTATGATCGCTTGAGACCGAGTGAATGACAGTGATCCGTGAATTCGTGTATGTACAGTGAGCAAGCGAGGACAGCACTCATGTACGTTGACTACAGCGGCGACGCTTATGCCGGAATGGGAATCAAGGCCATGAAGTCCTTCGCCAGGCCCAGAGGTATGGAATCGTACGCTAGCTCGAGCACACGTCCCCTTTTCTTCGTCAAACTTTCAGTTTCTTTGTTTTTTGTTTTTTTTTTTTTTTTAATCATTTTTCTCGCTGGGGTAATTGTCTGATTTTTGCGGGTCTTGGGGACGTTGAAAGGTTACTCTCGAGGAATGTGGTTGTGTGGTTGGTTTAGAAAATTGTGTTTGCTGTATTTCTTTTTAGTTTTTTGGTAAATTGAATTTGGTAATGGGCTGATGAGGAAGTTTTAGTGTTTGATATTTGGAGATATTGCGACTGTTGTCGTGATTGATTTGAGGTTAGGTTTGGCTCGTTTCAGGTAGATTTGAGGTTAGACGAGGTTAGGTTAAAGAAAATGTCATTGAGAGTACTGCATTGTTTTTTAGAAATTAATTTTAAACTTCCACGTTGTATAATACTTTCTTGAAAAATAATTTAGACGAAGTTGTGTGTGCAATTCCTTGCACATTGGAAAAAGTTCAACTTCAATTTTCCAAGCAAATTAATTCCAATAACACTTAACCACAATTTAACGGACAACGAGAACGATTGAAACGGTAGTTCTTTCTTCAAACAATTCACCTAAATTTCCGCGTACACTTCTAAATTTGCAACAAAATGCAATAGCACGGCACACTTAATCACAGTTAAACGAACGAGAGGAGCAGGTTTGATGAAATTGATGACTGAAAAGTAGGAAAAAATGTAAGGTTCGTGGCACGTTCCTGTTCGTCTGGACCAACAGACTGGCATAATCGTTCCAACTCAGGGCGGATTAACTCGTGACGAACGGTTAGCAGCGCGCGAACGTGACTTAGCCACGGACAGATTGTGACAGATGTCGAGGACGCCGCAGGAGTGCAACCTGCATCCCGCTCGCATATGCGCTTCCTGCAGTTGGAGGGACTCTCTTCGAACAGCAGGGAGTCCTTTTCCACAAGTAGACGACCTTTGACACACTCCCTCTTCGAGCACGAGCCATTTCTCTTCCCTAACTAGACAGTGGGACACTCTGCTCGCTTCCGGGAAGATTCGGTTCCTTTCATTGGAAGAGGAATTCTTCGAATTAATGTGGAATTAGGGAAACGCGCCTTCGAGAAGTCTTTTGCACAGGACCATTTTTGGGAGCTGTTTTCCTTGTTTATGTACACTTTGGAAACGTTGAATTTCTTTTTTTGTCTAAATTAATCTCGAAGAAACTTTTTCATCGGGAATTGCAATTCTTGTAGTCTGGCAATCCTTGAAAAAGCTTTCTTCTATATTAAGAGCCATTTTTCTTATTTAAATCGACGCTGGAAGACGCTGACTTCCGGAAATATTGATGTTTTTTATTTGAATAATTTTTCTAGAAATTAATCTCAAAGAAAATTTCTCTCCCGAAATTTTTCGTCGCGAATTACAATTTTTATACTCTGCCGGCCCTTTAAAAAACTTTCTTCCATGTTAGGTACCATTTTTCGTATTTAAATGAACGCTGGAACACGCTGACTTCCGGAAATATTGAATTTCTTTTATTGGAAAAATTCGTGTCCAAATCAATCTCAAAGAAAATTTCTCTCCCGAAATTTTTCATCGCGAATTACAATTTTTATACTCTGCCGGCCTTTTAAAAAGCTTTCTTCCATGTTAGGTACCATTTTTCGTATTTAAATGGACGCCGGAACTTCCGAAAAAATTTAATTCTTCTGTGTCGCAAGAATTCTTCTTGAAATTAATCTCGAAGAAGGCGTGAAATTAGATTTGCACACCGGGTAACCCTCAGAAAGCGAGATTCCACGGAAAAATTGTCGGACTCAAGTGAAGAAAATTAGGGACAAATTACCGCCTGAATTGAAACGATCGACGGACAGGACGGTTATCCGATGGTCGAAAATTTCTCGATATCGTGCATCTGCTGAAACACGGTTTAATGATAAATCTCACGGGTGGATTACACCCGTTGCACACGTTCTCGCGAGTTCACCTTCCTCTCCTAAGTACGGGGATATATCTCGAGCGAGAAGAAGCTATCCAACGATGCTGGCTGCTTCCTGGCAACCGGTTCCAGCGAATGGCTTGATCCGTTTTGTTCATGTAGATATCACCGGGCAGTTGAAGACTGATAGTCTTTTCCCTCCAAACGATTCTCCGCGAATATCTCGCGGTCGTTCTTCATTTTAACCCTTTTTGGAGATCGATTTATGCTACTGTTTAGGGGTGTGCTTGGTCAGTTGGAGGAAATTTTCTGGAGAGACTTTTTTGTCTCTATTTTAATGCGAATGTGTGCGAGGGAAATTAACGTGAATTAAGTTTTCTGGTGGTAGAGGAGGAAGAAGATGAATTCGTAGGTGTGTGATCATAGTGATCATGGTAATAGATGTACGAGCAGAAATTTGAAACTACCGTGCATTACAAGGTATGCAATAATTTTTGATAAAAGAAAATTGACAGTTCTAAGAATTTTTGAAAGAAAAAGTTGACAATTTGAAGAATTTTTGAAGAAAAAGCTGACAAGTTCAAGAATTTTTTAAGAAAAAGTTGACAAGTTCAAGAATTTTTGAAAGAAAAAGTTGACAATTTGAAGAATTTTTAAGAAAATTGACAATTTATGAATTTCCGAAAGATAATGTTGACAATTTTAAGAATTTTTGAAGAAAAAGTTGACAAGTTCAAGAATTTTTGCAAGATAATGTTGACAATTTGAAGAATTTTTGATAAAAAAGTTGACAATTTGAAGAATTTTTTAAGAAAAAGTTGGCAAGTTCAAGAATTTCTGAAAGAAAAATTTGTCAAGTTCAAGAATCTTTGAAAGAAAGAGTTGACAATTTGAAGAATTTTTAAGAAAATTGACAATTTGAAGAATTTCCGAAAGATAATGTTGACAATTTCACTTGAAGAATTTTTTTTCAAGCGCGTTCTCTAATCGAAATCTTACTAAAACTAAATTTCAGCCCCAGAATTATCAATTTTCAATCGATACAAACTGAGCAGCAGATTCAGCATTGTCACAAAAATTGACCAGAGGTCCCAAACTTTTCACCGTCGCTGTAACTCAGTTCACAATCCATCGAGCACTTAGAACGATACCGAGAGAACGATTAATAATACATAAGAGAAACAACTTTCTCACTCTTCCCTACAATGAAATCCAATTAAACAGCCTATTAAAATAACCATCTTCTCTAAGCTAGAACACTGTTATCTTCCCACTGCGATCCGATCGAGAGTCAGACACCGTAAAACAACCAACCACAATTCCTACGACCCTCTTCTTGTCTTCTCGCTTCTTAATCTCCCAAAAAAACTGCCAAAAAAAAAGAAAGACACACGGTTAATAAAAATATCGATAGCTCGATGGTCGCGGCCCCGTAACGAGATTAACGCCGTTAAAAAGCCCGTTTCCCCGGTGGATACACACGGCTGCCTCGTTTTAACAGTACACGAAACATTCTGTGCTAATTGCGGTTTTGGTCGAGGCAATTTGCGTCGAGGCGAACGATACGATTGGTCGCGATCTCGTTTTCGATCACGAACGCGTGCGATCGGGCCGTGGATAACGAGAATTCGCGGCGGGGCGAACCATAGTTACGGGAAAAACGAACGAAAGATACCGTGGAACCCCGTGTGTTCGTATACACGGTGTTTCCAGCGACTTTCAGCCGATCTCTGGTATCTTACTAAACGATTTCTCCCGCAATTCGAACACATTGTTCCTTTTAACAGAAATGCAATTTTTCTATTTCCTCTCACGTACGTCGACTTTCCTTAATGTTCGGCGTATAAAAATCGGTAGATGGTTTTCTTGAATGATTTTCTTTTCAAACTTAATCCGGAGGAGAGCTTCAGCTTGGTTTATTCGTTAGAACATCGCCGTGTGTAAATGTTTATCGCAATTTGCCCCTGTTGCTCTGAATATCATTACACGCGAGCGAAGGAACGAAACGAAAAAAAAACCGGCGGCGACCTCGTGAATTAATAACGCCGCGAAATGAGAAAGTAATGATCTGTGTCGATAGGCGGCCACTGCCTGGCAGATATTCGATTTTAATCGCGCGGAACCGGTAGCCCTTGCTTAACTTTCGATTTTTCACGATGATACGTCGACGATCGTAATTTTATTTTTTTTTCGTTTCGAGCACACGGGGTCGAATGGAAGAATTCGACGTGAGTTTGTGGAAACGAAGGATCCAGATGGAATTAGAAAGCAGTAGAACGTATGACGAAATTTTCCTCGGTATCGATATACCTGTCTATGAAATCATGGAACAATACATCATTCATCGAACAGCTTTCTATTAATAATCCCTTGGACCGACGTCGAAGTCGGTCGATCAAGCCGATCGTTCGAACCAATTCTGGACCGATCGCCTCACCAAATCACTGTTATTGATCGTGCTCCAATTTAGCTCACTTCGAATTCCATCACCTCCTCGAAATCCGGCGTACACGTGAGCGTGCAACAACCCTTTGCGTCGAGAAGTTAATCGAGAATATCGGTCCTTTTAGAGATGTGTGTCTGGTTCCTAATGGAAACTCGAGCGAATCTTTTTTTAATGGAAATGAGTAACGTGGTTGAATTTCTTTGCTTGTGGAAATTTGTCGGGGATTTTAAGCCTTTTAACGGTAGTCTCGTTGCAAATGTCCTCGGGTCTTTTTTGACCCATCGCCTTCTTATCTTTTTAATTACTTTTGCCGTTGTCAAATTGATGTCCCCTTAACGTTACATCGAAAGGTCATTACCTAAGTTCGCATGGCGTGCTGGTGACAAAAATTGTCACACCTTTGGGTCAAAAAAGACCCAAAACCCTCAAGTCGACCGAAAGAACGCACTAGGTTTGAACGAATCTTTTTCTAAGGGAAAGGAATGACGTGTTCGAATTCTTGGATAAATCGGAAAAACTTTGGAACCCTTTGCAGATTCAAATTAAGCGAGAGTTTGAATCCTTTGAAACTCGAAATTTTATCCGAATGAGAAATTAGAGAAATCTTTTGTAAGTAGAGAGAAAGACAGTGATTGATTCTTGATTCTTCTAAAAATTCTTCCTAATTTTTCAACCCTTTCCAGATAAGAATTGATCAGGAATTTCAGTCCTTTGAAACTGTCGGTCTCGTCTAAGTGAAAAATTAGACAAATCTTTCCAGAGTAGAGAGAAAAACAGTGACAATGAAATTTGTTAAAACTAATTTTTCTCCAATTTTCCACGTAGAAATCAGTCAGGAATTTCAAGTCTTATCGCTAAAAGAAGGATCAAACGAATCTCCGTAAATAGAAAACAACACGAGCCTCTCCGATCCCGAGAAATCAATCAACTTTTCCTCTCCCTCGAAAGAATTCCGAATTTTTTCCCAAACGAATCTCCGATACAAGGCTCTCCCGATAATTAAGTTCTCGAACATGAAGAATCTTATCTTATGCGCAGGGCTGTCCCCGTCCTCGGTGTGCAACGGGGAACTCGTTAATTAGCCGGTCGCTTAATATTCGATAGTTTTCTCAAGTGGAAAGCCGCCTGGAGCATGTAGCAAACGATAACCGATTCACCGGTAATCGTCCAACTTTATCTACCACGAGCACGGAGAGAAGCAACCAAGGCTAATCAGCGCTCGCTACACGATAATTGGTCCGTGGAACTGCGATCGTGTGTTGTATACGTGTACCCGAGTGGTCTCGTGCAAGTAGAGATTTGTCGCGTTGAGCGCCTCAGGAAGTTGGCCGGGCATGCGTCGACGTTATCGCGGGACGCACGCCGCCACGACGCCCTATCTCGGCGAAACACGCGGTTTTCCTGATAATCGACCGGCTAACAATGCCGCCTGCCACTTGTTGCTGCCTCTGCGCCAAACCCTGTTGCTCCAGGCTCTCCCTTGCGAATCTGTATTTTATGGCGGATGGAAGCTGTTGCAGCGAGATGTGAGTTGACGGTGTTTCAGACGGGGAGCTTTAAATTCAGACGATGGAATGTGGAATTTTTGATGGTTGGATGATCGAGTAGTTAGGGGAAATTGTCCTTCTTTTGGTTATTGGGCGATTTGGGGGGAAATGCGAGGCAGAGATTTTTGGATTTTGGGAGCTTTCGATGAGAGAATAATTTGGGAAATTGTGAAGCACGAGAAAGTGAGATTTGGGGGGAAATGTGAGGCAAAGATTTTTGGAGTTTGCGGGTTTGGGATGAAAGAATAGTTTGGGACAAAATAAGACGAGGGAAAATGAGATTTGGGGTGACAAGTTAGGCAGAGAGTTTTAAATTTTTAGTGTTTAGGATGAAAGAATAATTTGGGAGGAACTAAGGCGAGAAAAATAAGACACAGATCTTTAACTTTTGGGAATTTGAGAGGATAGAATAGTTTAGGAGAAACTAAGGCGAGAAAAGTGAGATTGGAGATGGAAAATGAGACAGAAATTTTTGGATTTGGGGAATTTGGCATGGTAGAATGATTCAGGAAAAAGGTATAGCGGAAGAAAGTGAGACAGATTTTTGTA
>NW_017100143.1:800162-804966 GCF_001263275.1 Habropoda laboriosa
AAACCGGTGTAAGTCCATTTTTCTTTAAAATGAGATATCACATAATTTCTGATTAATTTAGTGTAAACTTTTTATTTATAAAAAAAAAATGGACTTGCGCCACTTTCAAAATAAACGGTCCATATATTATCCACCAATTTGAGGATACCAACAACTTCCATATACCATCGATTCAAAGGATTCCACGACGGTTCCCATAAGCTTGATCGTCACTTCAATACTCCCTTCTCCTCAGATTTTCCCATAGATCCAGAGACCGAAAGACTCCCGTCTCAAAGCAGTTTACGGCTGCCAGACAAATCACAGTGTTTCTCGCGTTTCCGTCCGTTTAACAGATTTAACAGCCGCGACACCGATCATTATGAAATAATAACACGCCGACAAGGGATTCGTTACTTTCACATCGATCAGAAACATAAACCGTCTATTAACAGCCGACCACTCTGTCACAGTTCTGGTTTTATTCGTATCGCGTCGAGACACGCGGTTTCGCGATAACCAACAATATCGCCCAGTAGTTTGCTCGTTAACATGCTCGTTATTATCGAACGAAACAAGGGCTGCTGCTGCTTTTTCTTTTTCTCACACCGCAGTTCTTTTATCTGTGACGTCATCGACACGGATTATCGTGGTCCTGGGTTTTTTTCTCCTCTTCTTCTGCCTCTTTCGAAAGAGCCACGGTGTGTAATCGTTTTTTTTTCTTCGCGATAACGTGCGGTTTGTTTTATCGGGGATTCGAAAAGCGGAGGTCCTTGTAAGGAGTTGATGGAATTGGAGCATCACGGATTGAAGGGAAATAATGATTGTTTTGGGAATAATACGTGGATATTTTTTTAGGAATTTTAGAACTATCTCTAGCTTCGGTATCCAAAGGGTTAGCTCTCCAATTTTCCTTTTCCCTCGCGGAGGAAAAGAAAATGATTAAATTTTATACTGTCGTCAGTAGTACTCGAAGGGTTAATTCACCATTTTCTCCTCTTCTTTCGCGAAAAGAAAAACTACGATCTTCGGTAGTACTCAAAGGGTTAACCCACCAAATTTGCCCCCATCTTACGAAAAAAAATAAAATGACAAAATTCTCTACTATCTTCGGTAGTACCCAAAGGGTTAACTCATCAATTTTCCTCCGATCTCACGAAAAAAAGGGTACTCAAGGGGTAAGCTCACCAATCTTCCTTTTCTCTTGCGAAAAAAAATTAAATAACAAAATTCTCTACTATTATCAACAGTAGGTACTGAAAGGGTTAAACCACCAATATTCCCGTCATGTCACAAAGAAAAATGAAATGGCAATAAAATGACTGTAATATTATCTGTACTCAAAGGGTTAACCCACCAATCTTCCTTTTCTCTCATAAAAAAAAAAGTAAAATAACAAAATTTTCTACTATTATCAACAGTGCTCAAAGGGTTAACCCACGGAGTTTCCTTCCATTCCTGGAAAAAAAATAAAATGACAGTAAAACAACTCTGCTATCACCAGTACCCAAAGGGTTAACGCACCAATATTCCTCTCATCCCACGAAAAAAAAAAAAAAATAAGATAACAGAATTCTCTGCTATCATCGGTACCCGAAGGGGTTAACGCACCAATATTCCTCTCACCCCACGAAAAAAGAAAAAAAATACAAGATAACAGAATTTCCTGCCATTTCCTTCTTCTCTCACGATCCACGAAAACTCTTGCAACTAATCGTCCATGCAGATTTACCACTCGGAAGCTAACCAATCATTCGTCATGGTGGTGCACCATACTTACAGAGAGGCGTGGCTGGAAAGGCCATCGTAGTGACGACATAGCCACCGGCAAACAAACCATGGTCGAGCTAGATAAACTTTATCTGGCTACCGGATAGTCCTGGTCAGTTCTTTCGGGGAAAACCGCAGGCTTCGCGCTCTGTGTCCTTGCTCGTTAACGAGACAGGATGTGTACATTGAAATCACACGTACGATAAACCATTCCATCCACGTTTCACGATCTGGAGACGATCCAACTGCCTGATACAGGGTGTTTCAACTAAATCAAACTCGCTTAACCTCTTTGTTGGATATATTTAAAATTTCGCTGCCTTCTGGCAGCACTGGTTGAGGCTCGGGAAGGAAAGTGTCCTTCCTCTTTTGAGTATTCTATCCGCTCTGTCGACGTCCATTCCGCGCATTATTGCTTATCGTTGTTTCTCACAATAAAACAAGTTTATTTTTCTTAGTTCGTCACTCTTCAAAGACAATTTCTTCTAAATTAGAAAAAAAAATGATCTAATTTCTCATATAGCTATATTTTCATGTAGCCAATAACGTAGGGGAAGTTCCCTTAGCGCCGGACGCTTAAGGTTTTTCTTAAACAAGTCTCTTTACCTGTGCACACGCGACTGAAACGCGTAGAAAACTTATTTTTATTCCTCTTGTCTCCTCTGGGAGATGCGCGGAATAACGGCTCGGTAGCGTTTCAATTGTTGCAGATATAACTGATGTCCGATATTAGGGGGTCTTCTAGTGTGACGGTTTGAAAAAATCGATTTTTATTTTTTTGCATATATCGAAAGTACAACTCTTTAAGAATGTACTCTTGAAGTTTTATAGTTGTGTTCAATAAAGGAACGAAGTTGTAGCTCGTTTAGTGCGGCACATCAAGGGAGAATCTAAATTGCACTGAAAACTTTAAACGCGTTTTTCTCGGAACCATGTTTTCTGAAACGGTTGCCACGATCTGGCAAAAACCACCGAACCAATCGAACTCAAATTTTGCACGTGTCTTCAGAACATGTGTGGCTACGGTCGGTAGTAGAATTATGCCAAAACATATATTTTTCTGATTTTTAGAGCCTCTGAAAGAAGAAAAAAAGGCGAAGAAATCGATACTTCGTATTCAAAGTGCCGCCATTTTTCTTTTATTCTACTACCGACCACAGCTACATGCATACTAAATAAGAATCAATTGGACTTTTTTATTTTTGATAAGCAGAACAGCTCAAATCATGGCAACCAATGGACCTACTTTTTTTTTCATGCTCCTGTTTCACGTGTTCCACAGCAGCGATAGTTAATTATTTTTCAACAACAAAAATTTGTAATGATTCTTCAAGGACGAGTAAATATACAGGAATAAAGCTCATGTTAATAACTGTTACCGTACTTCTGTAATAAATTAGCAAAAAAGGCCTAAAAAATCGGCCGTCACACTAGAAGACCCCCTTAAGAGAACTCCCCCTACATTTTCATATTTCACGTATTTCAAGTGTCAAAGATCCGCAGTTATCGTCTATTCTCTTCTGTAACAATTTCCACGCTGCAACATCTCCAGGACAACCTCGAAACATTCAACTTTCACCGAGACTTGTATTTTTAGAACGTGAAATCTTTCCCTCGGGAGATTCGAAGTCTGTCGAATAGGGAGTAGATGGCTGTTTCGTATTTGGAATTATTTTTACCCTCGTCCCTGTTCACGGACTCGTGGTATTTCAGGGGGTGAACGAAACGTTAGGGTGGGTTCTGCCCCTGCTGTCGAACGCGATTCACGTTTCCACGAGCGCCACACAAGCAACAGGTGTACGCGGGTCACGTGCACGCTAAATACGAAACGGTGCACCATGTGTTTCGTTAATTAGTCAGATCGACGATTTTAGACTTGATTAACTACAATGCGCCGAGGCTCTTTGTGTTCGAGTCCTTCGGGGGAGGATTTAGAAAGCTGTTATTTGGTTCTTTGGTTCGTTGAAAATTCTTTCAGTATTACTTTACGGAGCGAGTCGGTGAAACGAAAATTACGAAAATTTGGGATTTTTTGATTAGTGAGAGCTAATTTTTGGGGAAGTAATGCTTCAAAGATGCTATTTTAAAGGGTGAAATTTTGAATTCTGAGGACTGTTTTCTTTAATAGTGATTTAAATATAGAAATTGCAGTGCAAAGTTGAAATTAAAATTTGGGATTGTGTAATTAGTGAGAGCTAATTTTTGGGGAAGTAATGCTTCAAAGATGCTATTTTAAAGGGTGAAATTTTGAATTCTGAGGACTGTTTTCTTTAATAGTAATTTAAATATAGAAATTGCATTTTTTTTAAATAATAAATTACAGTGCAAAGTTTAAATTAAAATTTGGGATTGTGTAATTAGTGAGAGCTAATTTTTGGGGAAGTAATGCTTCAAAGATGCTGTTTTAAAAGGATGAAATTTAGAATTGTGAGGATTGGTTTCTTTAACAGTGGTTTAAATATAGAAATTGTACATTCTTTTTAACTAATAAATTGCAGTGCAAAGTTTAAATGCCTTCTGTGAATTTTTCTAGCGGACCTTTAAACCATTTTTGGATCAGAATTTTTAGGTGTAAAATCCTAAAGCAATTCTTCGGATTTCCCATATTTGCTTAATCGTCGAATAATGAAAATACGGTTGTTAAAGGAAACGATTAAATTCTCCGTGTAATAGAATAGAGTAAAAAAGAGTAAGGTTAGTGTAATAGTTGACGAATAGTCGAAGCATCGTTTAACGGAGGAGAAAATGAGCCAGTCGAACTTTCCATATGAGAAGAAATCGCGGTTACGACACGCTACGGTGTCGTTTTTAATGTCTTAATTAGCAGTATTAGTACAGAGGGAAGTGTCAATTAGAAACACGAACGAATCGAGGCTTCGAGTGCGCGAAAACTGTTGGACAAAAACTGAAGAAAAAGCTTGGAAAGGATTGACGGCCGCTTTCTTGCGTGCGAAACACGACTGAAACGTTTTCCTCGGACGATTCGTCGTCTTTGTTTGTTTTATCCACGTGGTCTGGCGTCGTAATCGCCACGGTGTTTCCCATGGTGCTCTGT
>NW_017100143.1:804989-813277 GCF_001263275.1 Habropoda laboriosa
TGGGATATTCAGGCATCTTCTGAAGCGAAAATGGAAATCTTCCAACTATTCTGAAATTACAGATCGAAATTATGGGATGAAAAATTAAAATTCCTTCTCAGATCTCTCGGGAATAATTTCCACGAAACGAGTGAAAATTATGGAACGAAGGATATTAGAAGTGGAGATAAAATTCAGATTTGAAGAGACTCTCTGAAGGAAGAAGAGAGCTAAAAATTTTGAAATTTCCGTATTCCAAAAATTCTGAATTCCCTTCCATATCACTCAGAGATGAAATTCACACTTGAAGAGACACAGAGCTAAAAATTTTCAAAATTTCCATATTCCTAAAATTCCAAATTTCTCCTCTAATCGCTGACGGTCATCTCGGGAGTCATCTTCACTGGAATGAGAAAAATGTTACGGAACCAAAGATATAGAAGAAGAGAGCGAAAAATCCAAATTTCTCCCCGAATCACTCGCAAACAATTCCCATTGCAGAAAAATCCAAATTTCTCTTCTAATCGCTGACAGTCATCTCTGGAGTTGTCTCCACTGAAATGAGAAAAATGTTACGGAAGCAAAGATATAGAAGAAGAGGGCGAAAAATCCAAATTTCTCCCCGAATCACTCGCAAATAATTCCCATTGCAGAAAAATCCAAATTATGCCGCAAATCACTCCCACATAAATCCAACGAGAGTGGTAAAAATTGTAAACCGAAGAATCCGCAGAATAGGAATAGGAATGGTGATGGAAGAGTCCCTAAAGACAAAAAGTGGAGAGTTTGGAAAGTCTTGTGACTCGACAGGAGAGGCATATGTGTGTCGTGGCAACGAAATAAGAGAGTGGAAGATTTTGGAACCGCGCGCGGCTCGCACACAGGCTAGTAGTTTGTTCAGGACAGCTGCCGCAGTTGTTTGGCTGCTGAGTATATTCCAGAGTCGCCGTGGAAAGAGGGATAAGCCAGAAGACGTTGCCAGCACGTGCCCCGTGTCCGTTAAAATTCATCTACAAACTTACTTTGCTGTGTTTCTTCCACCACGTGGACGAAAACGAAGAAGGAGGAGAAGAGGGGAAAAAAATTACGACCCCATAAGCATAGAGGAACTCGATCGTTTTTTAATTCTACCGCCCTGTAGAGAGAGAAAGAGAGAAAGAGAGAGAGATTCTGTTGGAACCACGTTTCCAGGAAAAAATTTTTGACGATGACCACAAACTTTCGTTTATCTGATTTTCAGGAAATTAAAAATTTCGGAGAGATTAGGGTCTTCGCCTGATTCACAATATTCCTTATTCCAAATTTTCATTTTCATTTTAGTTTTAATTTTCACATTCAATTCAATTTTCTTTTTAATTTTCACGTTCGTTTCAATTTTCCTTTTAATTTTCACATTCGTTCCAATTTTCATTTAATTTTCCAAGGAGATAAGGATTTCACTCGTTTCGTAACTCTCACTTCAGAAAATGTATAGTTAATTGGAAGGATCAATCGAAGATATATCAACCAATTTTTCTTTCGACAAATTTATCATTTCGATCGTTCACAGAAATGTTTCTCGTGCAAATTTACGACGAGAAAGTCTCGGCAGAATGCACGAGGGGAGAGACAAAGGGGGGTTACTTTGCAATTAAAAGCAGTGCGACGCAACGACGTGGTATACCTTGGTTTATCGTGTGCGCACGGTCATCGGTGAAAAATGCAGATAGCGAGAGAATAGGAAAATGGCCGAGAGCGATTATTAAATTCGCGTGTTCAAAGTTAAAGAGAACAGCACGAAAACAGTGTACAGATCAAGAGTGCACTTTCTATCGTGGATAATTAGCGAATGGTGAACTTTCCGAGGGACCGTGTTCTGTCTATGGGACATTCTTCGATTAGAGCTGTACTATCGCTTTCATAGTCCCTTTAAACGTTACACTTCTCTCGAGATTTTTAACCTTCCACGTGAAATGAATATTAAGAAAAATTTACAAACTGAGACTTTCAGATGAATTTCTAAATTTCTGGTGTCCCTTTAAAAATTATTTTACTCGATATCTGCAAACCTTCAATGTGAAATGGAAATTTAGAAAAATTCGCAAAGCGATATTTCCATCTTAAGACAAATTTCCAAATTTTCGGTGTCCCTTTAAAAATTGCTTCGTTAAAAATTCGCAAAGCGATATTTCCATCTTAAGACAAATTTCCAAATTTTCGGTGTCCCTTTAAATATTACTTCGTTAAAAATTCGCAAAGCGATATTTCCATCTTAAGACAAATTTCCAAATTTTCGGTGTCCCTTTAAAAATTACTTCTCTAAAAATTTGCAAAGCGATATTTCCATCTCACGACAAATTTCCAAATTTTCGGTGTCCCTTTAAAAATTACTTCTCTAAAAATTTGCAAAGCGATATTTCCATCTTAAGACAAATTTCCAAATTTTCGGTGTCCCTTTAAAAATTACTTGACTGGAAATTTTCAAACGTTCCATGTGAAATGGAAACTAAGAAAAATCTAGAAACTGACATTTTCCTCTTACGACAAATTTCCAAATTTTCAGTGTCCCTTTAAATATTATTTCACTCGATATTTTGAAAAATTCTCTGTGAAATAAAAATTCCGCAGCACTCAATAATTAACTAACAATTATTTCCACGGAAATTAGTAAAAGAACTCTGGATATTTTTACCATTTCCACGGAATTAAAATTAGTCCCCGATCCGTTGGTTAAAAATATCCACTAAAATGGTGGAGTTAAAGGGGACTTCTGTGCATATTTAACCAGGTAATCCCGTAAGCCCCCTGATCGTCCTTAATTCCGAAGAAAATTCAGCAGGCGAGGCTAAAACACTGTAATAAATTCGTTCCGTTGTCCCGGAGTAACCGAATCGTGTGCATCTTCGGGCCATCGGTTTCGAATAGAAATGCGTTTGTTTTAAGCCAATTAAGATTATCGTACGTCGAGGAGAATATTTTTCATTGGCTGTTTAGCCAGGGGTAGAGAAGTGGAATTCTCCTCGCGCAAATAACACCAGCTATGCAAATTTATGTTGAACAAGACGGGTCAAATGTCACGTGGGTCGCGGGTCATTTAGCCATTTGCATTTCCATTCGATTAAGCAATGCCCATCGCGGACGAGTTGGCTTCGATCGGTCTTTGATATCGAATTTTAGTCTTGCGAAGGAAAAAGAAAAAAAAACAAGAGAGAAAGAAAGGAGAAAAGAAAAGAGCACGAAACGAAAAGGAACCATTCGCACCTGCATCGTCTCTTCGATCTTTCCATCTGCAAATTCACTTTTTTTTTTTTATGTAAATTCGAATTGGCGGACGGCGAAAAGAGGATCTTTGAGAAAATTTAAATATTTTTGGAAGATTATTGAAAGACAGTGAAAAGTAGGAAAAGAAATTGTCAACTTTTATGGAGTACCGAAGAAAAAAAGAATCATTTCTGGAAGACTGAGGAGAGCTTGAAAGATATTGGATAATAGCAAAGGAAATTCTGGATTAATTTTTATCGAGTACCGAAGAAAAAAAAGAGTCGAGGACTTGAAAAATATGGAATAATAGCAAAGAAAATTCTCGGTTAATTTTCATAAAACACCAAGCAAATTCGAAAGTAAGAATATTTTAACAAACCAGTGGAATAATTAAATCCCTGCACAGAGTCTCGAGTGAATTTAAAAAATAGAAATTAACATAAGTACAGTTCGGCGAATAAATATTCTCCGGAATTATTAGAAACTTCGTACGTTCTCCGTCGACTGAAAACAGTATTCCACCAAGTCCCCAGAAGAAACTGGAAAAATGTTACGTTAACAAAGTTGTTTCATAAATAACAGTTTTACACGACGATAGGAAATAGAAACCGCGATACGAACACGTTTCCACCGTCTCAGTTAACTTTTTCATCGATTAAACGTACCGATATCTGTACGTACCATAGGTAGAACGTTTAATACTTGACACAGTCGGGTCGTAAATTATCGATTTCATTTAGAGACACCGCGACGTGAAAGTCGATACGACCGATAACGATTATTCGAAAGATTAATCGGTCTGTCAGAGAAGCTGCACGTCTCAATAGGCTTTCATCGATCGCGATCGAAAAGCGGATAACAGATGCACATCCTTTGGGATCGATTCTCTCTCTGCGTTAAGTGTGGTTGGAAGCAACCTCTTAACAGCCATTACATCAGATACGATTAGTCGCACGAAAGGAAACGTAATGTCCACGTGGACATACGTGTAGCGTAATTACAGCCTCGGGCTGTCTCTCCTCTGCGTACAGGGTGGAACTATCGAGGCACTGGTTCATGAAGTTTCGTACGAGAAAGTGACGATGGTTAGCCGGTGTAATGTCGAACAAGTGGTGGAGCGGATGCGAGAGAAATTGTGGAATTTTTTTTTGAAAGTTTGGACAATAGAAACATTTGGATCGATAGATTGAGAAGAATGTTCTTTCAGATTTTTGAGAGATTTTTAATTATTAAGAGTATTTTTGGTGACAAAAATTTCAAAATAAGAGTGTGTCCTCCATTTGGGGATTAAGAGAATTAGATAGGTTTAGAAGATATCTGAGAAATTTGGGAAGAACTTTCTTTCAGATTTTTGAGAGATTTTTAATTATTAAGAATATTTTTGGTGACAAAAATTTCAAGATCAAGAGTGTGTCCTCCATTTGGGGATTGAGAGAATTAGGTAGGTTTAGAGGATTCCTGAGAAATTTAGGAGCGAATGTTCTTTCAGATTTCAGAGATCTCTAATTATTCAAAAATATTTCAGGAAATTAGTAATAATTTTAGTGACAAAAATTTGAAGTTCAAAAGTGTTCTCTAGATGTAACGAATTTTTACTAATTTGAGAAGAATATTTCAGATATTAAAATTCAAAGTTCAGAAGTACATTCAGCGCTAAAATTCTCAGGCTCCAGAGACTTTTACCTCTTCAAGGATAAATCTTCAGATTCCAAAGCTTCGCATCTGTACCAAAATATTTCTAGATCCAAAAAATTCCACAATTTCTCTCCAAATTTCAAACTTCCAGTATTCAGAATCAAAATTTTGATTCTCCACTAACTGTCAATCCTTCAAATTTTCAATCACCCTCGACATAATAATCCCAATTTCCAAACCCAGTGGAATTTCACCAACTCCGAAAAAATCGCTCAAGATTCAAAGAGTCGATTCCTCCCGAAAATCCGCGCAAAAATTGGACAAATACTTGGAAATTCGGCAGGAAAATTCCTCGATCAGGGAGGTCCCGGTGAATCGTTGACAGGAGATAAATCTCGAATCGCTGGCCCATTGCTTACCACGGAATCCAACAAGGAGGGAGGGTATCTTTATCGTGGACATTTACGCAGGGCTCGTCGTGCTCGATCATACACGGCATTCGCAACGAGCCACATCCAGCCACAGGCGTCGTTCCTGCAAAACTTACCACGATTCCGATGCAACTCACGAACCAGCGTTGCGCCGTGGCACGTGGGTTTTCAATTCGACTCCTGAGCGGCGCGGCGGCGTCGTTGTTGTTTCGATCCTTCGTACCGGACGATCCTTCCTTCAATTACACATTCCCCGACGCGTACGCCGCCCCCCGATGAATAATTCTGTATCGTGGCTGCTACACTTCGCACCCGTGCCACTCTTGTATGGGATTTGTCACTCTTCTCGGGAGAACTTTGCGAGTTTTTTTCTTTTCTTTCGGTCGAGTGTCTCTTCGGTGGTTCTTTATTTCGTGCAACGATCTCGGAGAAGAATTCTGAGCTTTCTTGCCACGTGTGAGATATGTCGCTCTTGTGTGGAGAACTTTGAGAATATTTTGCATTGGTTTTCTCCTTTCTGGGATTTGTCGCTCGTGTGCGGAGAACTTTGAGAATTTTTTGAGTCGAGGGTTCTTTGTTTCGTGGGATTTGTCACTCTTTTGTGAAAACTTTGAGAATTTTTTGAGCCGAGGGTTCTTTGTTTCGTGAGATTTGTCACTCTTTTGCGAAAACTTTGAGAACTTTTTGAGTCGACGGTTCTTTGTTTCGTGGGATTTGTCACTCTTTTGTGAAAACTTTGAGAATTTTTTGAGTCGAGGGTTCTTTGTTTCGTGGGATTTATCACTTTTCTGTGGAAACTTTGAGAACTTTTTGAGTCGAGAGTTTTTTCATTGGTGTTTGATTTTGTGAGATGTGTCACTCTTCTGAGAAAAACTTTGAGAATTTTTCGAGTCGAGTGCGCATCTGAGGAAAATTCTGAGTTTTCTTATTCTACAGGATTTGTCACGCATCCATAGAGAACTTTGAGAACTTTTGAGTCGAATGTCCATTTGAGAAAAATTCTAAGTTTCCTGATTGCGTGGAATTTGCCACTCCTCCATGGAGAATTTTAAAAATGTCTCGAGTCCAGTATCCCTCCTGCGATTGCTTTTCATTTTACCAAAGATCTCCAGAAAGAATTCAAAGTTTTTCGGTTCAGTTTTTCAGAAAAAGTACATCAGAGTTGTAGGTTGAATTATACATGAGAAAACCTGAGCGTTTAACTTATTCGTGTGGGGGTTTCGTGCTTAATTGACGTCAAGGTTTAATGCATTTGGATGTGGATAATGAATGACGACTTTTTTACAGTCTTCAAATCCTCAGTGCATTAATACTCTCGACAGATTCAATTCTTCATCCATAATTCTCCAAGAAAAGGAACATACTTTAAAACCCCCATAGAACAACTCCGTCACTATCCTTTCTAACAAATATCTAACACTATTATATAGCAACATTTCTCAGAACATACACAAATCAAATATTCAATCGACAGTCTCCAACAATTCCTTGACAAAAAAAAAAAAAAAACAATGTAGGAAAAAAAACGTTTCGACGATAGAGTCTTTCCTAATCCATTATGTCTATCGCGTTTCAAATTCGCCAGGGAACCATTTAAGGAGGCAGAGTAGAGAGGAGCCGCTCGAAACGACGAGGGCGTCGATTCTTTGTACGTTTGTAACCGCGCGCCGGGTTTATGCAAATTCCCCTGGCTCTCGCACGTGTTCGTGCACACGCAGCACGCGCGTGTGCCTGTGCGCGTAGAGACAAAGGTGCTTATGGGTTACGGGAGACTTACTGTGCGTGCACGCCATACATACTTAATGGACTTTCGGCGGTACGCCGTTCGAGGAGCTCCACAGCCATGCAAATCCAGCTGTGTGCAGATATCCTGGGGAAACATTTTCGTGATTTTTATCGCGCAACACCATCCTAGCTTCGTTTACAACTCTTTCTTCAGGTTTTAGAGTACACCTTCGTCCTCTTGTTTGCATTGGTAAATTCTTGGTGGATTTGAAGATTTGTTATTGTGACAGAGTAATCTTTGCAGGAAAATTAGTCGTTACGATAACACAGACAGCGATATATTGTTCGCGTTACGGTTAAAATTTTGATTAATGTACCGAATACCTTCGTGACACATTGGACATATACTTGTACATTAAAGAAAAAAGGAAAAAAAATTATTGTGGAGGTAGTAGTAATTTTTCTCTTTTTCTTGGCGGATTAGAAGAGTAGCGAGAGGCTATAGCCTGTGTCGATTCTAGCGGCTGCTCAAGGTCGCTTCCCCCACCACTCCAGAGCTACAGATACCCTCACTACCTAAATTTAACAGTACTTACTTCAAGATTACAGTTGACACAGGAACAAGATAGAGTAAATTTATAAAAATAAAGTATTTAAATTATTCTTATCACTTTGATCTACTTTTCTGCGTGTATCCTTTGAGCCTCGAATCCAAGAGTGCTAAATTTGACAGTACTTATTTGAAGAATATAGTTGAGATAGGAAAACAACAGAGTAAATTTATAAAATTAACATATTTCAGCTATTCTTATCACTTTAATCTACTTTTCTGCGTATATCCTTTGAGCCTCGAATCCAAGAGCATTCTCTTTCGTCTAATGGAAGTTCTACTATCAAAAACTATCGTGTACCATCGGTGGTATGTACAGCAGGCACTCGAACGTGCTAAGCACGACGAGGTGCACGCTCATCAAGGAACTTGAAATGACCAATTGGTCCTGGGGACAAAGAATAGTGTATATGGTGCACCATAAGGCGTGCCAGAGCGTGGTTGTGCGACGGCATAGAGCAAGCGTACCTACAACGACGATGCACCTGCACCTGCCCGCCAGTTGCACCCCTCTTTACGACGATGCTATCTAGGATGGTGTGCATGCCCCCCTCGCCTGTGTTCGCTTTCGCTGCTCCTGCCGACGCCGCCGCCGCGACACCTGACGCTCCTTCGTGTACACGCGGCTCTCTCTTCTACACTTTGACGCTTACTCGCTCGCGCGAACA
>NW_017100143.1:813290-826225 GCF_001263275.1 Habropoda laboriosa
CCTGGCTTCTCACACATCCATCGGTGTACCCGACACTCTTCTCTCCGTGCCTTGTTCTGTCGCTCCCTCGTCTCCTTCGAGAAGAAGAAGAAGGAGGAACACGGGTATACCACCTAGTCGCTGTTTTTCAACCGGGTTCTCTCCGGAATGAGGGAATTATTTTGAGGATTTGGGTGTTTCGATGCCATAGGGAATTTTGGGAAATTTGGTGGCGTAGGGAAGTTGAGGATTTGAGAATTTTGAGGGTCCCAGTGGTGATGCTTGGGAAGTTTTGAGATCTGTACTTTGGAAGCGTGGGGAATTCGGAGATTTGAGAATTTTGAGCGCCCCAGTGGTGATGCTTGGGAGATTCTCAACTCTGCACTTTGGAAGCGTAGGGAATTCGGGGATTTGAGAATTTTGAGCGCCCCAGTGGTGATGCTTGAGAGGGAGACGTAGAAAATTTGAGGATTTTGAGCGCTCCAATGGCGATATTTGGGAGCTTTGTACTTTGGAAGCGTAGAGAAGTTGAGGATTTGAAGATTTTGAGCGCCCCAGTGACGATATTTGGGAGATTCTGAGGTTTTACTTTGGAAGCGTAGGGAATTCGGAAATTTGAAAATTTAGAGCGCCCCAATGGTAATACTTTGGAGATTCTGAGCTTTATAATTTGAAGCATAGAGAACTCGGAGCACCCCAGAGACAATATTTGGAAGATTCTATGCTCTGTACTTTGGAAGTACAGAGAATTCGGAAATTTTTAAATTTCATGCGCCCCGTTCACGACGCTTAAAAAACCCTAATCTCTATATTTCAAAGGCACGAGAAACTTCCAACGCTCCAACGTCCATTCTCCCAAAACTCAACCCATTAAAAATTCCGCAAATTAAGGAAATTCAAAGCTTCCCATCTCTCGCGAAAAATACCGAAACTAGAACCATCTAATCACCCGTATATCCACCAATTACCACATAATTCTCAGAATCGACTCAGCCATCCTATCAAATTGAACCACTCTAAAATGCGATCACGATAATCCTCTACCGATCTTTCCTCGAATATTCAAGCATTTTAATCGCGCGTTTGATCGTCACGTTGCAGATATACCGGCGCAAGTGCCGCCGTTAACACCTGGGACCAACAAGAAGATGACCGAGGCCCTGGAGGCATCTTTCGCCTCCTGGGAGAAGGAACGAGTCCGCCTCAACATAACCAAAGGTGAGTCTCGTCACCTTCTTCTTTTTCTTTTTCAACCACTCGTATTCCAGCCTCGTGAAAACACTTGGTTCTCTCTTTACCCATCTCCTCTCCCTCCTTATTCACGTTTCTCAACGACTGCTAATTACAGGATCATTGCAACGATACACCGCGATCTGATTCCGCGAGCTTTGATCTTCTCCACCGTCCCGCGTTTTATACGATTCCTTTTTACCCACGCCGGGGAAAAAAATAAATTATTCGTAACGATAGATTCGAATAACTTTTTGTCACGATCGTTTTAACGTATACATTCACTTGATAGATTCTGCATTCGTTTCCTGCTACAAGCGTTACCTCTCGCGTGTTCTTATTCGATTCTTACTTCACCCTTTCGCTGCGGCACGTTCTAGGCAGAATCTTTGGTTCCGGCGTTTTGAAGTATTTCAGAAATTTGCAAATTCGAAATTCATCGTTATCCAATTTCTTTCGTTGAATTAAGGTGGAAGTGCACAGAGGGCAAAAATGAAGGATTAAATAAGTGTGAGGGAATTTTCAAGGCGCCGACAGAAGTGGAAGGGTTAAAATTCGAAGAATTTCATTTTTTCGAGGATTCTGTATCATTCCGAGTGTGATAAAGATCGACCTGAGGAGTGGAGTATCTTTATTAATTTGTTTCAGTCGAAGAACTTGCTAGGGTTATATAAATTCATACGGGAAGTAGGCTGCGCGGAGAATCTTTCATTTTTCAATGTTTCTTGCGACGTCTAACGCAAGCCGACATGTGGGAACGTTTTTTGGCGTATTTAAAGATCGAAGGTCTCAGGATTGATCTCGTTAAGAAGTGATTAGAGGCGCCTTGAGCGTGCGTACGGTATCGTTAGCGCATAAAAGCGTGAGCTATGTCTCGGACGTTGATTGCTGCTGGATATATTTATCGATCCTGATTAAGATATCCATGGAAAGCGCGCGTTTACTTGAGAATCGAGAGTCAGAAGCGTTTGCTCGCTGGGCTAGATTAATCTAGCTGACTATCTAAGCCTTTTTTGCCACGATTTGCGGCATTCACGTTTTTCCACCTAAGTAATAGCCTTGTCTGTATAATCGACGTGCAACATCCATTTGCTCGGTCTATCTTTCGCTCCGTTGAAATTAATCGTTCTGATTAAAAACTTATCACTTCCAAGGAAAATTCCGTATGAGTGGAATTTAAGCCGTGTCCAAAAGAATTTACATTCCGACGTTTCGCCAGCATTGCAGCTAGGTTCGTCAGGGTCTGGAGACGTACTGATATATGATATCAAATAATTCCCAAAACTCTCAAAGAAAATTCCATTTATTCTTGGAACTTGACGATCGAAAAATTCAGCAATCCCTGAAAATTGACTGCGGAATGCTGTTTTACTGCAAGGTCAGCGGTGACGTCAAGATTGATAAAAGCGTTTAATTTAAATAAATGGTAATACTGGTGAAATTTTCAGCTAGTGCATCGTATAACAGGATATTTAAATAATTTTATTTCTTACCGTTGACGTATTGTTTACGCATATTGCATATTTTGGCGCCGTGGATAAGTGGCATATTGTAGAATTGAATCGGTGATCGACGTGTTGATATTGAAAATTGATGGAATAAAAATTCTTTCGAGTGCTCTGATGTATTATGGAGGAGGCTTGAATATCTCCGAAAAATTGTGCACGAAAAATGTGTAGCGGCGGCAGTAGGGAACGAGAGCTTCTCGTGTGGTTGCACAAGGTGTCACGGTCGACCGCGAGCGGGAGAAATTGTCGAAAAATCGGGGCTGGCTCGCGAGCGTTCCGCGTGCGCCAGCTTCGTGAACAGGGGAGAGACAACAGCTCTCTCTCTTACTCTCTCTTTTCTCTCTTTCTCTCTTCTGCCCCCTCCACGCCTCTCTTCTCCGCAGAGTGGATGCGTGCGTGCGTGCGTGCGTGCGTGGAGACGCGAGTATATACGCGATGTGATGTGATGTGCGACGAGGCGGCGATGTGCAGGAATTGTGAATGTGATGTTGATGGTTCTGATGGGGAGCCGATGCCACACATCCGGTATGCGCATTCAGAGCCACGCGGGTGTGACGTTGCTTCCGGTCTACATGCCCCGGGTTCGTACCCTCCGGCCAGATCACCTACAGTCTGACCTCCGTGAACCTAACGAGCAACCTCACGCCGTTCCACTTTCAACTCAACACAGAGCCAATCACCATCATTTTCTCCTCTTTTCCCTTCCTCCTCTCCTTCTTTCCAAGGAACTCTATTTCACACTAGTCATCAATATCCTAAAAAATTTCTCAAATTCCCTCGATCTTAGGGTAGAAACCACCCACAGAATTAGTCTAAGAAAATGGAAACCTACTTTCGAAAAAAACTTGCACTAATAGTATTTATATTTTATTAATTCTAGATTTTCTTTCCAAGGAACTCTATTTCACACTAGTCATCAATATCCTAAAAAATTTCTCAAATTCCCTCGATCTTAGGGTAGAAACCACCCACAGAATTAGTCTAAGAAAATGGAAACCTACTTTCGAAAAAAACTTGCACTAATAGTATTTATATTTTATTAATTCTAGATTTTCTCTCTTTCCTCCTCTCCTTCTTTCCAAAGAACCCTATTTAGTCCTAGTTACCGTATCCTAAAAAATTTCTCAAATTTCCTCGATCTTAGGGTAGAAACCACCCACAGAATTAGCCTAAGAAAATGGAAACCTACTTTCGAAAAAAACTTGCACTAATAGTATTTATATTTTATTAATTCTAGATTTTCTTTCCAAGGAACTCTATTTCACACTAGTCATCAATATCCTAAAAAATTTCTCAAATTCCCTCGATCCTAGGGCAGAAGCCACCCACAGAATTAGCCTAAGAAAATGGAAACCTACTTTTCCAAAAAGAAAATTGCATTGATAATACATTTTATGGAATTTAGATTGACCGTATTGTGTGAATTGTACGAAAAAGCCGAGGCTGTAGAAGTTATTTCTGAAAACGAGCCGGCCTCGTTGATCGTGGAGGTTTATCTAAATGGTTCAGAGCGAGGACGATACATTTTCTGAGCATTGGTAGCGCGCGTGCTACAACCGTCGACGTGGAGGAGCACCTGCTGGACGGGGACACGGCGTGCATTCGCGATTGCATTGCAGGACGTCAGAACCCTCTCTGACGCATTCGTTATTATGATTTATTCAGAATCTGCCTTTCTTATGAATAATAAGCGCCGCCAAGGATGTAGTAGCCCCTTTGTCGAATCGAGACGCGGCTCGTCACGTACACGTTCAACCACGCATCGACACACTGTCGGAATCTTGCTATCGTCCTTAAATCTATCTGATTATCGTGTCAATTACACACCAGAATTAATGATCGTGTATAAAGAGAGAAAGCCGAAAAAGATATTGATGATACTTTTCCCTACGTATTTCCTTCTTTTTTTTCCTCTCTGTTTCGGCGTAATTTTCTTTCGACTGCGAATCGGCAACCCTTTCTCTTTAACCCTTTACCGTGCGACCATGTGTCGTAGTTGAGATGTGACAAGAGAAGAATTCTGTTTCTAATCAATTTGTCAATTTAAATGAACAATAAATTGCACGTGATATGTTGACATTTGTTGATTTAAAGAGCGCTTAAAAGTTTGCGAGATAAGGGATTTAAAGGATATTTTTCGTTTTCTGATACATTACCAACCGAACGATTTTTTCTAAGATTAATTAGTCCATTCTTAGATTAAAAATTCCATTCTTTTCTAAAAGGAAATCTTCGAATCCCTCGGAATAATTCTCCCGCGCAATTTAACACTAAACGTACCACGCCCGGTTTTAAAATTTGATTTCAAACCGTTCATCTGTTTCCTCCCGTTCTTGTTAAAAATAAAAATCTAAATGTGTCATTTTTTTTTATTATTATCTAAAGACGATTTTCTACGTTGTTTCCTGTATTCAGTTGACAGTCACATATCCTTTCATTTGACCGCCCACGGTAAGAATAGGTATACATAAAGTGTCGGTACGTTTAGTGTTAAATACCCCAAAAAACAATCTCTCTCCGACGCAAAAGCAGCAGCCGAAACTCACGTCGATCTCGCGTGACACGTTTCGAAGTAACGCGAATTCGCCGGATCGAGGCAGCTAGATATACGATCGAGGCGTCAGATAAAAATGTCTCGTCAGATGGCTAATTAAAATCTTCACGATGACTCGTGCTGCCGCGATCATCTCGCGCCGCGTTTCTCTTCGATCGAACAGGGAGAGACTGTGCGTAAGAGAGCGAAAGAAAAGAAGAACTGTAAAAGAGAGAGAGAGAGAGAGAGAAAAAGGTAGAAAGAAAGAAATTGGCGGTCCACCTGTCCAAGAGAGCGAGGTGTTTTCAGGGGGGGAGAATTTATCACTGGAGGGCAGGTACATCGTATCGTAGGTAAACTGTAGAACGTTTTCGTTCCTAAACCAACCGAACGAAACGAAATCACAGTCGGTATTTCTCGATTATTGTTGCGGAGAGAGGTTTCGCGCGTGGCACCTGCGCCGCGATTATCTCTGTTTGAAGATCTTGCGGACGTTTAATTGCCTCTATCGGCGTTTTTCGACGCCCTGGAACGTCCGCGCGTATACTTTCCTCTCTCTGTGTCTTTGTTCGATGACAAAAGGACACTTCCCTTTTGTCGGAAGTTTCTTTTTTTTTTAGGATGAAGTGGGGAATTTTTCATTTTGTGCTTGAATTAAGCGTGGTTCCAAATTGAGAGCTGGATTTTTATAGTAGCGAAGGTTTTCAATCTCTGTGCATTAATTAATGCATGTCAAAGCATTTTTCGAGAAAAGTTGGAAACTTTCGAGAAGTATTTTATTTTCTAAAAGTAAGAAATTGAAGTAAATTGTTATTTATCTTAGTGTAAAGTTAATAGGAAATTCATAAGAGAGTTGGTATGTTAATTTTTTTCATTGAAATCAGGAAAAAGAATGGAGAATTGCAGAGATGGTTGGTTAAGAATAGAAATTGCAGGAAAGTGCAACAAATGTTGGCTGGATCTTCGATTATTCGACTGGTTGTGTTTGCAGTCCATCAGCGTCGAGGAACCTTATCCCCCGTTCCTTCGAACCTCGATGGGAAATGAAAGGGGGCATAACAGCGTGGCGGTGTCTGGGCAAAGAAGAGCAGGAAGAAGCGTCGGCCGGGGTCCTTGGATGGCCATATCGAAATCGTGGAGACCGATCCCGCGATCTACGTCGCGCGTCTCTACGTGACTCGCGAGAGTAAGGCGGTTTTTATGAATGGAAGAGCCCCGGTGATGCTTCGTGGAAACGATGAAACGACGGGATCAGCGCGACGCTATGTGTCGCCCGTCACTTCTCTCTCTCTACCTTGTCTTCTTTCTGTCTTCTCTCTCTTTTTCTCTTCCCTCCCCTGTGCACTTTATCTTCTTCCTGGCTTCTCTCTCCTGTCTTGTTCTCTCCTCTTCTCTCCCTTTTACACTTTGTCTTCTCTCTCATGCCTTATTCCCCCTTTTTCTCTTCTCTCTTCTCCTCTTCTCTCCATTTCCCACTTTGTCTTCTCTCTCGTGTCTCATTCCCTCCTCCTTTTCCTGCCTTATTCTCTTCTCTCTCTTGTCTCATTCTCTCTTTACCTCTTCTCTTCTCTCCGCCTTCCCTCTTCGTCTCTCTTCACTCACTGTATTTTCTCTCTTCCCTCTCATGTCTCTCTCCCTCTTTCCGTCTCTCTTCTCTCTCTCTCCCCGTCTCCGTTTCTCTCCCAATATACGTCGGAGGAGATCTCCTTGGAGGTTCGAAGCGGCGACAATACATAAATAGAGGGAAGGTGAGAGAGAGCAAAGAGAGAAGGTGGAGGCGCGCGACACAACCACGAGGAAACGTCTAACGGCACGGCACGATCAAAGCGGCCGCCGATATTTGAGGATCGCGCCGATGTTTGCCGAACTTATTCCTTGTCAGCACTGTTAACAGACGAGAGCGCTTCTCTCCGTCTAGCTTCAACGGCTGTGCCGCTCCTTTTCTACCTCTTTAGCCAGCTTATGCCTCGTTTTTTTCTCATTACTCCGTTTATGTCGCTCTTTTAACCACTTTTTCTCAGATTTTCATGGGCTTTCTTAGGTCCTCGACGACGAAGTGCAGTTTATACGTTCATTTTTTGACAGTGGAGGTTCATTTAGGTTTGTAAATTGAAAAAACAGCGTGACGATTCATTTTTATCGTTCCTTTTCTAACTACATTAATCGAAATTTCGTAGCTCTGCCTTTGAATCTCTTTTAAAATTAAGATTCACGAGTGTTCAGCTCAACATTCTTATTTTCCCGATTTTTCTGAGTTCTAAAAAGCTTCGAATTTTTATCCATCTCTGATTCCCTCCCGAAACAAAAATCTACGAGCGGTACAATTCATAATTTTTCCATTACATATTCTACAATTTTAAAACCAAAGATCTCCACCTTCCAAAAAAAGCTCTTCAATTCTGAAAAACAGACCCTCAGAAGAATGACCAAAAATCCAAAAAATTCACTCTACAACCAATTTCGAATCCACCAAATCTTCCATCCCCCGCTCAAATCAAAGATCACAGAATAAAGTCTAAGATTACAAAATTATGAAGAGTAAAATCGAAAAATTCCTCTCACAAAAATGGCAATTTTTCTCCCTGAAGAAAAATTCCATTTTACCTTGCACATTGTCCAAGGTAATCCGCAGAATTTTCACGTAAATCGATAAAGTGGTGGTTCGTAGGGAGTCCTATAGAAGCGAGCGTGTCGTGGCTATTACGGAGCGTGGCGGTATCGCTTGTGCCGAGAGTGGACGAGCGCTCATTCGCTGGTACAGCTTTTAATCAACCGCACCGCAATAGGCTAATCTAGGCAATTAGTTTCCTACGACGTAATCAGCCGGCAGATAAGGTGAAACAGCGGGTGGGAGTTAAAAGTCCTGTATTACATTAGATTACTTCTCCGTGCATTATCATCGCCCGGAGAGAGGAATATGCAGATCGCGACGCCGCCGGTTAGAGATTATCAGCGAAACGAGAAAACATCCAACCAGCCTGTAGCCACTGTTCAATTTCCCTTTGGAGAACGCATTAACCCTGCGTCGAGAACAAACTACTATTCAATTTTTTTATTCTCTTATAGATCGTTCGCTGATTATTCTCTCCATTTTTACCTCTTCTCTTCACTTATCGTTTTTCCTGGTTTCTCCGCTACTGTGCAGAAATTGATAAATTTTCCCGAGTAAAGAGAACATTTACACAAACTTTGAATTACACGGTGAAGTAATATTTTTCTATATTCTCAAATGAAAAATTCCAAGTATCTCTTAAATTTATTATTTTAGAAAAATTAAAAATCACTAGAAAAATTCACAATCACCGTTTTTCGCCAATTTTCCAAAAAAATTATTAATTACACGGTGAAGTAATATTTTTCTATACTCTCAAATGAAAAATTCCAAGTATCTCTTAAATTTATTATTCTAGAAAAATTCACAATCACCGTTTTTTCGCCAATTTTCCAAAAAAATTATTAATTACACGGTGAAGTAATATTTTTCTATACTCTCAAATGAAAAATTCCAAGTATCTCTTAAATTTATTATTCTAGAAAAATTCACAATCACCGTTTTTTCGCCAATTTTCCAAAAAAATTATTAATTGCACGGTGAAGTAATATCTTTCAGTACTCTGAAATGAAAAATTCCAAAAATCTCTTAAATTTATTATTCTAGAAAAATTCACAATCACCGTTTTTTCGCCAATTTTCCAAAAAAATTATTAATTGGACGGTGAAATAATACTTTTCAATGCTCTCAAATACAAAATTCCAAAAATCTCTCAGACTTATTAATCTAGAAAAATTTTCATCCACGCAATCATCGTTCCTCCGCCAATTTCCCTAAAAAGAATCTTCCGAGAAACCTCACGCATACCTACTCAGGTATAATTCCTCCGGATTGAAGCGACGTTTGAAAATCTAGAGGGAAAAAGAGAGAACTGTTGTTTGGATTGAGTCAACGCGAGGCAAAGTGAGCAGTGAAAGTGTTTAAGAATTCCGAAATGGTCGAGAGTAAAAATTTCGTTGGCCTTTTTTCTCTCTCCCTCTCTTCTGCCCCGTTCGACGTTGTATAGTTCGACGAATTCTTTTCGCGGTGTCGTTTAGGGAATGGTGAGAGAGAGAAAGAGAGAGAGAGGAAGGAAGGGGCTCAACGCGTCAAAAAGGGGAGGACGGTTCGTCGTAATTTCTGTTTGCATTATGAGCCGAACTGTACTTTTACGCGGGAAGATACCGCGAAACAATGCAAGACACGCGTGCAAATATGGGCGCGCACCTCAAATGGGACATTCCAATGTTTCTCGGTATTGCTCCTACCAAAGATGGCCGGGCAACCACGAGCAACGATCATGTCGTCAACCTGAAAAGACTCTGTCGCGCTCTTTGTAATCTCTTCGTTTCGTACCTTGCGATGTAATTTCGAAAAGTTCTTCCTACGTTTCGTCGTCTCACTTTTGCTGCCGATTGCTTTTTCACCTTTGCGAAAGTTCGAGTCGAAGGGAATCGCTCAGAGTTCTGTAATTGAAATGAGAAATTTTGCTTTGAAGTAGTATTTTTGTAAGTATTATCGAAATATCGTGTTTGAAATGGACAAAAGTTTATTTACCTCAATTTTGATGGATTTTAAAACGTAATTAAATTTTGAGATTTTTAGTGTACCATTTAATTATACTACTATACTATTCGATGAGATCAAAATGAAAAATATTCCTCAATTTTTTTGTTAACATTAATACTATTCTATGCATTTTTTAATTTTATCGATTGACCTTTGCATTTCCGATGAATACTGCCATTTTTTTTTGACTAGATAAAATATCCGCTTCAGACTATATTGCTTCTTACACAGTGCAAAACAATTGGCTTCGAAATACGAAAAAAATTAGAAAATCAAAAACGGAGTGTATTTAAAATCGAAGCTAATTTTCCAAAAAATAGTGGACCAAATTAAAGATTCCATTTTACTAAATAAAATATCCGCTTCAGACTATATTGCTTCTTACTCGACGCAAAACACTTGCCTTCGAAATCCCCCAAAAAATTAGAAAATCAAAAAAGAATGTATTCAACGAAGCTAATTTTCCAAAAAATAGTGGACCAAATTAAAGATTCCATTTTACTAAATAAAATATCCGCTTCAGACTATATTGCTTCTTACTCGACGCAAAACACTTGCCTTCGAAATCCCCCAAAAAATTAGAAAATCAAAAAAGAATGTATTCAACGAAGCTAATTTTCCAAAAAATAGTGGACCAAATTAAAGATTCCATTTTACTAAATAAAATATCCGCTTCAGACTATATTGCTTCTTACTCGACGCAAAACACTTGCCTTCGAAATCCCCCAAAAAATTAGAAAATCAAAAAAGAATGTATTCAACGAAGCTAATTTTCCAAAAAATAGTGGACCAAATTAAAGATTCCATTTTACTAAATAAAATATCCGCTTCAGACTATATTGCTTCTTACTCGACGCAAAACACTTGCCTTCGAAATCCCCCAAAAAATTAGAAAATCAAAAAAGAATGTATTCAACGAAGCTAATTTTCCAAAAAATAGTGGACCAAATTAAAGATTCCATTTTACTAAATAAAATATCCGCTTCAGACTATATTGCTTCTTACTCGACGCAAAACACTTGCCTTCGAAATCCCCCAAAAAATTAGAAAATCAAAAAAGAATGTATTCAACGAAGCTAATTTTCCAAAAAATAGTGGACCAAATTAAAGATTCCATTTTACTAAATAAAATATCCGCTTCAGACTATATTGCTTCTTACTCGACGCAAAACACTTGCCTTCGAAATCCCCCAAAAAATTAGAAAATCAAAAAAGAATGTATTCAACGAAGCTAATTTTCCAAAAAATAGTGGACCAAATTAAAAATTCCATTTTACTAAATAAAATATTCGCTTCAGACTATATTTCCTCTTACTCGACGCAAAACGCTTGTCTTCGAAATCCCCCAAAAAATTAGAAAATCAAAAAAGAATGTATCCAACGAAGCTAATTTTCCAAAAAATAGTGGACCAAATTAAAAATTCCATTTTACTAAATAAAATATCTGCTTCAGACTATATTGCTTCTTACTCGACGCAAAACACTTGCCTTCGAAATCCCCCAAAAATTAGAAAATCAAAAACGGAGTGTATTTAAAATCGAAGCTAATTTTCCAAAAAATAGTGGACCAAATTAAAAATTCCGTTTTACTAAATAAAATATTCGCTTCAGACTATATTTCCTCTTACTCGACGCAAAACGCTTGCCTTCGAAATCCCCCAAAAATTAGAAAATCAAAAACGGAGTGTATTTAAAATCGAAGCTAATTTTCCAAAAAATAGTGGACCAAATTAAAAATTCCATTTTACTAAATAAAATATCCGCTTCAGACTATATTGCTTCTTACTCGACGCAAAACACTTGCCTTCGAAATCCCCCAAAAAATTAGAAAATCAAAAAAGAATGTATCCAAAATCGAAGCTAATTTTCCAAAAGAAAGTGCACCAAATTAAAAAGTAAAAGATACTATTATATTTAAATTACTTATCGGTACTTCAGATACGTATCCGAAGCGAAGTTCGAAAAATCCAGCAGCAGAATATATTATGCCTAATTTTCAATGTTCTACGCAATTCAACTCCTGAATTGTTATTACGTGATAACTAGCGTATTTATCTGATCGTATTCCATTGATGCAACAAAATGTACCCGGTCGCGGCGCTTTTACGATCGAGCCTCGAGACAGTGATGACCATTTTATCGCGGTTCGAACAGGCGATTAAGTGGGGGAAAAAGAATCGAGACGGCGAAACACGGTAATACCGGCTAGGGCATTAGAATAGATACCGATCGCTTCCTGCTCGAAAGCATCGGGAGCGTCATTAGTCACCCGGTTCGATTTGAATAATCGTCGCTGGACAGTTACTTTTTAACTCGAGGCGATTCAGCGTTGAGCACACGGATTTATCGCGAACAAGCCTCAATGAGTAATCGACCGATCAATTATTCCTCTGGTTATCGAAAGATAGAAAGAAAGAAACGCAGATTTCTGCCGAGATCGAAATCTCTTCTGAAATCTGTACTCGATAAGGGGAATCACCTGAGTGTGACTAAAGTTCAAAATAACTCGAAATCGTCACCTGTCGATTTTTTCTGAAATTTCGTTCAGTATTGATACGGAAAGTATTCTTTCGTAAATTTAGATCTAGAAGTATTCTTTTCTAGCTCTGACCTAGATCGAAATTCTCATCTAATCTCTTTTGAAATCTATAGATAAGAATTTCCGGAGTGTGATGGAAATTTGGAATAATTTCCAAATCGTTGGGCGTCGATTTTTCGTAAAATTTGATTAGTTTCGATATAAAAAGTATTCTTCCAACGCTGCAAAACTTTCTTTAATTTTGCAACCTGACCTAGATCAAAAGTTTCATCCTAATCTCTCCTGAAATCCATCGATAAGAGTCACCAGAGTGCAATTAAAATTTGGAATAATTCCCCAATCATTCATGGTCGATTTTTCGTAAAATTTCACATATTTAGTTCATCATTGGTATGAAAGATACTTTTGTCAACGTCGAAGAGTAGAATTTTCAAAAATTTTGCAATCTGGTACCATTTCCTCAGTAATTCCATCACGCTCTCCTGTTTCTTTTTTAAATAACGCAGCGTTGAAAGGAGATAGATAGAGACAGGAGGCGCAGAATGA
>NW_017100143.1:826253-838552 GCF_001263275.1 Habropoda laboriosa
AAGCAGGACGATGATAATATTTTTCAGACCCGAGGCAATGGTCGGAAGCAGCTGTCGCTCACTGGCTGCACTGGGCGATCGGGGAGTTCTCGTTGGAGGGTGTGGCGATGCAGCCCTGGCAGCACATGACCGGGAAACAGATTTGTGCCATGGGGAAGGAATCCTTTCTGGCACGCGCTCCGGCCTTCATGGGCGATATCCTGTGGGAACACCTCGAGATCCTGCAGAAAGGTACGTGACTTTTTCTTTCTCCAATTTAAACAGGTCCACGATCTAGAAAAAGAAAAGAGGACCTCCCTTTAAAAGCTACCTGTTAACGTGACTGTGTGAGAAAAAATGAAATCTTTGGTGGAGTCTGTAGGAAAATTAAGTTTTCGAAGAATGATACGATTCTCTTGTTCTCCAAAATGGAGGAGGGAGTGTTCTCTGGAATCTTAGAGTAAATTCACGTTGCTCTCTACTGTCATCGTAAATGTTTTCAAAGTGCTCCTTCTGGAAAATATAACTGAGAATCTTCCTAAAAAATGGTATCTCTGGAATTTGATAGCGAACTTGTCGTCAGATTGACCGCAGTTATCGTGAAAATGCCCAAATGATGTCTGAAAATTTCGTAAATATTTTCAGAGATTTTCTTCCGAAAAATGTAACTGAGAATCTTCCTAAAAAATTGTATCTCTGGAATTTGATAGCGAACTTGTCGTCAAATTGGCCGCAATTATCACGAAAATGCCGCAGAAATTCATTTTCTACGATAAAAATGACGAGCCCTTCGAAATCGTGTTCAGAATTTCCCAATAAATTCCCCGCAGTCGAAAAGTAAACAAACTTCCTTCAAAGCACCCCTTCGCCAAAATTGCGCATCAGCCTCACCATAAAAAAACCCACAAAAAACTGAAAGCTGCCTGGAAGAAAAAGTACCTGAATCCACCGTAGAAAATTTCTCTCTGGACAAGAGCAGAGGGGCGATTTTCCTCGCTACAGATTCGCGCGAAGGGGAGCGAGCGCATCGGCAGGTTGTACCGGAAGAGTCGTTTTCCATGGGCTGGCACGGGGACATCCCATAGACGGTGTACAAAAACACCGATCGAATTTCCGTAAAATCGCAATGTCACGGCACAGGTACAGGAAAGGAGGGAAGGAGAGCAACACAGACAAAGAGAGAGAGAGAGAGAACAGTTGGTGAACAATGGCGGAGATCGCGGAGGCGAGACGCGTATCCTCTCTCTTTCAGTATGCGCGCTCTTGGTGTTTTTCAGCGTTTCGAAGCGTTGAATCGGCACTTTTTATTCGAAACGAAGGAGAGAGAGAATGGGGAAAAAAGAGCCGCGCGCCATAGAAACTCCCACTCCGGATATCCTGTGCCACCAGAATGCTCCCGTGCCATTGCCTCGGCCACTTAGGTGGTTTTCGGACCACTACGCTCTCTCTCTCTCCCTTATGTTTCTGTGAATATCACTTTGTGCGAACATGTGTGTGTGCACGCACCCCCGGGGTATATCCACTCGTGTTTCGATTACGAGATAGAGACAACCTGGATCCTTTATTACAATGGATCGCACGATTTTCACCCGGGGAACACCGGGAGAGAGGAAATCGACCGGTGCGGTTCCTTGGACCGTGTGTGGCTCAGCCGTGATGGTTGTTCGATTTTTAGTAAGGAGATACCGTTTCAACGATCGTTCTTCCTTTGGGAGAATTGGCGAGTGAGATGGTCGGTGGATGTTTGGAGATTTTTCATGGTTTTAGTCCACTTGGGAGTATTCGTTTTAACCCTTTGCACTCCTCGCAACTTTTAATACGACCTACCAGAAACTCTGAATCATTTTTCTGCGGGCTACCAGCTACTCCGAGACTATTTACAGTGGTGCGAGTGCGCCTCTGTTGGAAGATTCAAAATCTAGCTTTGCCATTAACCCCTTAACTTGCACGCTCGAGTTAATTCGAGCGCGCTAAACAGGCCAAACTGTGCACACTCGAGATAATTCGAGCGGCGTTGTATTTGATGCTGCTATAATTTTTCACACTCGAATATATTCGAGAATTGAAAATAACAATGTGAAAGCTAAGAAAAAGAATCGTGTTATTGATATTTATCATTTACATAGGATTGTAAGCTATAATACTTATTTATTCGAAAATAAAATATAGCCTTTTTCCATGGAACAAAAGCGCAGTATATCGAAATTGTCCACTAAAAGAAAAGTTGAATCAGGAGTGATAACAAATGGAAACCTTTGGAACATGGCGTATCTTACAATGTCGCCGCAGCAGCGACAATGTAGCTGTTAGTTCCACTTGCAATGTCCACGTGCAAAGGGTTCATTTATTCAGGGGAATGTCAATTTGACAAATTTTTCAAATTTCTCTGGATGTCCTTTCGACAAGTTCATCAATTTTAAGTTCATTTAGAGGAATACCGGTTTGATGTTAACCCTTTGCACTCGGAGGTCCTTTTGATATAGGAAAGGTTGCACATCTTCTTTGAAATTTTTTAAAACTACTGTTTTATTTCAATATTCGATGTATTTTCTATTTCACTACGGTGAACAAATTTATGGACGGCTCTGCTCTCTGTCTTCGTTAATTATTTAACCCTTTCATTACTACTGGCGCCTATAGGCGTTTTGAAAATTTGCTCGCACTATACTACTGCAGCCATTTGGTTCACTTCCTCTTTAACACTTAACTTTATCCTTTACGCACTTCCGCCGTAATTTAATACACCGAATTTTAAAACAATACTTTCAAAATAAGGAATTTTGCAGCAGTGGCCAACCCTGCTGCGTTCTTCGTTTCGACTGTACACTTAAGACTTTTGGGTGAAAAAGGACGTAAGACCTTATGTGTAATAACTTTTGTTTCCAACGCGACATACGAACCTAGACGATAAACAATAAAAGCAAAATTACTAAAAATATAAAAAGGCGGTGGGTCAAAAAAGACCCGAAGACCGCTCTAGGGTTAAAAATTTACCATCACACCCACGTTAAGCGTTAAAATCTGCCGTCGCGAAAGGGTTAACGTCGCTTCTCAGTCGCCACTCGATCGCAAGGTGTTAATACCTCGAAATTCGTTAGAGCTAAGAACGAGTAAACTAAGTTATACAGTTCCCAAAGGATTAACCGAAGATTTAGCGACAGTCCCTTTGATCTCGTACTTGTCAGATTCTAAAATTCGCCGGTCAGAAACGAGAAAAACTGCGAAACTGTAACTGTGCAGTGAAACAGTCGCGGAAAATCGTAGCTACAAAAATCGTAAGATAGAACCGTCTCGCATCCTTTCCATCGTCGAGGCAACTTTCTTCGGCTTCTTCCTCCGCGTCGTGAATCGGTTATTCGCGATTCCGTTCGTTCGTGTATCGTATCGTATATCGTTAGCCGGGAGGAAGTTTCCCTGGAACTTCTACATCTTCGTCTTGGTGGACAGGAAGGGCGTGTGCGAGAGCAGGAGAGCGAGAGAGGGAGAGGCCGCCGGACAAGGTATGAAATGATCCGGGCAGGAAGCGAAGGTTCACCCATGATTTAATTCCCGTTAAGTAAAAGCCCGTACTTCCTTATCGATTATTCGTGTCGTCTGATCGACTGAGAAACCGCGTTACAATCGGCTGCCACGATTAGACACGTAATGTGAACCTCGACGAATCGTCATATTCATCCGAAACGACCAATTTTCTCCCTCTCCGCTACATAGCCAATCAATTTCAACCCTTTCGCCGCGCAATTATTTTACACGTCGATTCTACCAAGTGTGCGATTTTTTTCGAACACAGGATTCTTTCAATCCTCTACTTTTTGCTCGTTTTGAGAGCTGCCGCGACCACGCGCGGATGAAGTGAATCTTCCGAGTCGCGGCGAAAGGGTTAATTGTGAAAAAAACTCGCGAAAATGATATAAAGCAGAACATTTTTTTTTTTAATCTACTTTTTGCTCGTTGTGAAGCTTAACGCGACGACGCGCGGATGAAGTGAATCTTTCGAGTCGCGGCGAAAGGGTTAAATATTAGAAAATTCTTTTTTTCATTTTTAAACACAGTAAATTAGCAGTACCGGCCACTCTAAGTTTTTGTACTGTGACTTGGGCTAATGTTGGTAAAAATGAAATTTGTGGTACAAAGGGTGCTTAACACATTAAGGACCGCTCACGAGTTTTCTCGTGCTGCGCGCCCCGTCTGTTACAGACGGATCACGAGACAAACCCGTGTTTTCTACACGTTGTCTTTAGATGTCAATTACTTTGATACATTGCATCTACTTTGTCCATTTAAGTGTTTACATCAATAGTCAATGTATTAACCGTTTTCGTCTCATCCCATTGGTGGAAACCGTACAGGTCAAGCTATGAAAGACTGTATAAATGCACGAACCCGAAATAAAAACAGCTTAGTCTCAGAGAAAATTCGACACGTTGCATTGCATTTTGGTGATTCGAATAGTCTTCGTCTTCGAAGCGAATCAAGTATATGTAAATTTTGTATGGTTCCTCTTCATAGAGAAAAATCTTTCACGCAATATCATACTTTAAAAAGGTACTAGAAACTTTGGTAAAATTGATTTTTAAATAAAATTTTATGATAATTATTAAAAAACATAATTTTTTTTCAATAATACCTAAGATGCATCTTATTTTACAATTTCTGAAAGTTTCGCAAAAATTTTCATAAATAAAATAGTAATGAGGATTTTAGTAACGTGCAAGCTTGCCCAAAAACGTGCGGTCCTAGACGTATGTCTTATAGATTTCTTAGCGGTCCTTAATGTGTTAATAGAAGGGAGCAAATGGTTTTTCTTAAATTTTCTCATAAAGATAAATAATTGATAGAAATAAAAAAGTTGTAATTTGTCGCATTGCAAAATTGTCGTACAGTACCGGTAGATTTTAAGGTCTAAGTAATAAATAACGTTAGTAAACATCATTTACAAATAGAATAGAACTTTTACCTAGGCACGTCTGCAAATATCACAGGTAAAGTGATCGATATTTTCTCGATCCTTACACTCCACGTAAGCCGAACCGTACGGGACACCAGCGTGAACGTTAAACGTCTTAGAACTCTGGTAATACTGAAGAAAAAAGAACGTCGCCCAGGGCTATGTTAGTGCAATCAACTAACAGTATAAGCGAGATCTAGCTTCGGACGGTACTGCACGACTCTCCCCTGCAACTTCTTTCGATACTAATCGAGTGTCACAGGGAAAGGATTGAACATCGCCGGAAGACTCGTAAAAAGAAAAGAATGAAACTATAATAGACATTTTATTTGCACACTTTTTTCTCCCGCGTAATTAATTTAAATAGCACCGAGCTCTGTTGTGTTGTGCCTCTAAATATAGAAACAACAGTCTACCGAAGATACGAGTTATCTGCGTTATCAGGAAACGATGAGTAGAGAATATAATGGGAAGATAATTGTTTTCAGATAATACTGTGCATCGTAGCAGGGGCCAGATATGCTGGTTGATAAGTAATATTTTCAAATCGAGATTTATCGTGTCGTGTGTGCTATCGAAATGTTATTCATTTTTTTTTTCTTATTTTTCCTTTCGCGTCGAAGAGTTGTTTTACAATGACGGAACAATGGAAGAACGATCCGTGATCCGCGGCCAATCGTAATTCAACGTGCACGCGCGTAGACATAGCGACATAGCGTGGGTAATCGCTTTGATTCCGCGAACGAGAACGGATATTAGGAAACTCTCTCGTGCGCCGTAAAAAAAGGAAAAAAGTAGAAACTAAAAAGCTGCATCCTCCTGCCAGTGCTGGTGGCACGATCGAATCAACCGGTGAAACCCGCGAGAGCGTCCTTTCGCCACGCGTCCTCACCAATTCTGTCGTTTCTTTATTTTGCGCAATTCCACGTTTCTATTTTATTTTAGGAGCGAATTGATATTTTCTCGAGTTACTCTTCGCTCTCTTTCCCCTTTCTCGGGATTGTTCGATCACCGGGAATGGCAAATTATGCCTTTTTCAGTCACTTTTCCGTTTTTCACAATTTACTGAAAATAGCGGACATTTCTTCGGAAATTATTCCCCTTTCTGTTTTAATTATTCGAGTCGGTGAAATTCAGAATTTTGGGTATTCTTTATTCTACTTTTATCCTTGAATGAACGTAATTTCAAATATTCAGATTTCTTCGGAAATTACTTCCCTTGCTCGTTAGTAAAATTCAGAATCTCAGGTGTCTTCGATTAAGAATAACTTCAAGCATTCAGATTTCTTCAGAAATTATCCCCATCTTCATTTCAAATCTCAAGTCTCCCCTTTTCCACTTCTCCAAGAAAATCGTCCTCTGTCCGCAAGTTCGATATTCGTTATCGAACAGTTTTCAATTTTAGGAAAGAAGAAGAAGAACGGCGTTGATTTTCGTGTCGCGCAGTCTCCCCGACGAGAAAGAAGCGCAGAATCGTCGGTGTTGCCGATGAATCACGCGAATGGCAATCGTCTCCTTCGCAATAATGGCGGTAATAATGGAGCACGGTTAGATCGTTCGTCACGATTACGTTGGCGGCGGTGCTCTTGCACCGGAATGGTAAAAACGGCCACCGAGTTTGCACGCAGCCGCCGCCGCGGCGGTAATTGGCTTAATGACATGGAATTCTATAATCGCGTAACTACGGGCACAAACATTAATTACTCCTCCCGCGTTCTCTGCGGCCCGCTGTGTGTAAACACCGCATTAGCTAAGCAACATAACTGTAGAAGAATGGAAACACGTTCGAAACGGTCCAACACGCCAAACTTTCCAATATATAAAGTTTCCATTCTTCTCCGTTTAGCTAACTTCTCGGTTAAAGTTTCGCTGTGCACCGCTTCGAGGACACCTGTTATTTTCTTCTTTGAGAGAATTTCGAGAGAAGTATTCGTTGACAGTGTCGTTTGAAAATTAAGAGAGAAGCTGAGTGATTTGAGTACAGAATTTGAATAAAATGTGTCACATTTTGATTGGAGAATTGTTTGAAGAAGAATCGTTTTTTGAAGAGTAGAGAACTTGCTTAATTTCGTGACTGACACGAAAAATTACGCTTTTCCCTTAAAAACACGTGGAATTTTGTTTGTAAATTAGCTACTCCCCTCCATCCACCGTTCTCCATCTCCAACTCTCCCGAGGAATCCCCGAGAAAGAGTAAACGCGCGAGGGAAAGGATCAACCGGGTGGCAAACAAAAAAAAAAAGAATCTACGAGAAAGAAATGGCGTCAGAACGGGCGAAAACTGAGGAATTTGTTCCGTTTTCCATCCAGATGTCGACGCGGCGAAGGCCTCTCTGGAGAACGTGCCGGGGAACATGTACGAAAGCGTATGCGTGCCAGATTTAGGTGATTTCTTGGGATACCAGAGCGGGGCGCATCAAGTCGCGACAACGCCGGAACACAAGAGTCCAGCGACGCCAGCGAGTTCCGCCACCACGAACTCGTCCGGCCCGCAAAACACCGGAACCCAACCGCAGGCCCCGTTGCAACCGCCCTCCACCCCGGTCTCTCTGCCCTCGAGACAGTATCATAACGATGGTAAGTGTCTCTCTCTCTCACTCTCTCTCTCTCTCTCTCTCTCTTTTCGCTATCCTCTGGTCCCACTTCCCCGAATTTCACGTAGAAGAAGAATCGAGGCAGATCGAATCGAAGATTGGGAAATTGGACTCGGTGGGAGAAGGCGAATGGTACGTAGCTTCTTGAGCGGTTGATTGTCTCTCTCGTCCACTCTGGAATTTTAAGAACAGCGAAACCGAGTGAAATTGGATTCGTTGAAAAATTGAATCGTGCGGAGCCTTAATCTCTCTGCCTTCGAGACAATATTAGAATGATGGTGTCTCTCCCTTGTCACTTTCCTCTCGTCCACTCCCGAATTTTAAGAATAGTGAAACCAAGTGAAATGGAAGACTAAGAAATTGAATTCGTTGAAAAATTCTCCCTGCCTTCGAGACGGTATTAAAATGATGGAGTGTCTCTCTCCTCCACTCCCAAGTTTCAAGAACAGTGAAACCAAGTGAAATCGAAGACTGGAACAAATTAAATCGCACTTAATCTCTCTGAATAATAATCAGAATGATAAGTGGCTCCTTATTTAAGAGTGGAGAAGATGCGGTGAATTGAGTGCAAGTTCCTCGAGGCAGAGAGTGATGCGAAGTAGCAGAGGGTTGAAGAGCCACTGTACATCTGTTGATCGTTAGAAAAATCCTCTTGACAATACAGAGTCCATCGAACGTGGAATTCCTTCGTTCTACGACAGGTTGTAAGTAAATGAGACAGGGGGGAGACGGGTCAATCTGTTCTTCTGGGAGCTGTGCTCAGCGTTTCCCAACCCTGCAATCAATCTACTCTAACCTAATCTTCTCCGATATTCCCTATTCGCGATAAAAACCATTTTAACACTGAAATGCGAAGAATCTCTAAGTGCCAAATATGGAGGACGATCTTCTTCGTTTGTGGGTCCAGAAGAAAAATTCTCATCTACTTAGAAAATTCAGTTTTCTCAATTTTCTCAACAAATTTTCTCCATTTCCTCGAAAATGTACTTTTCCTGCCCTCGACAAATTCCCAAAGAAGCGTCACACCAGAAATTCAGGATCTCCCTCGACATAGAACACCGCACTCTGTCAATTCGATTCAGCTGCAGGTTGCGAAACGCTGACCAGAGGGACACCAACGTGAGTCGAGTAGCACGCGACAAGCGTGTTCATTTATTTCCCCGATTGCAAGGGACGAAGGAAAGCGGCGCGGCGCGGCGAGTTGCGAGTAGAGCCATAGAGGAGTTAGTTTCTCATTGTTACGTCACAGTGGCCAGATAGGATCTCTCGCGTTTGCACGTGTTGCCACAGGTCTCTCATTATCGTCACACACTGTTCGTCTCTCATTTAACGTGTTTCATAGTCCTCTTCTTCGTACAGTCGTTCTAAGGTGACAATCCAACTGGTGATTTCGCCAGAATTCCTAACATCTAGAAATCAACTCATTAAAAAGGAAAGAAAATTATACCAACACACAAACGTGTAAAGGGCTGCTGCCAGAGTTGAATTGCAATATATCTCTCTGTTTAACGTACCACGCGTGCATGTGTGTGTGTCTGTTTTGTGCAAACGTGGCCCCGTTCGCGGTGCGCAATTCGCGCACCGTGATTCACCTTATTCTCGGCGTTTTCATCGCTGAACTCTGACGCAATTTCATTCAGCCGAAGGACTCGTCGTTCCGGCGACGAACAATGGAAAACTCGACGGGCAAAAGCCTGGGACCGGATCGTTCTGTTCCATTCATCTGGACGCGGGGCAATTTCTTAGCCCCGCATTTTTTTCCTCGTTTTTCCTCGGTTACTGACCGTACAGACGGTTTATAAAACAGAGCACAGGTTGCATCGAGCTTTTTCTTCGGTTCTTTTTTTCAACGGAGCGATTGTATTTTCGGGGAGAAGACGATGATGCGTTGTTTACTCGTCGATTCGAGTTGCTTTGCAGCGTTTAAGTGGGATCTATCTGTATTAGGTTCAAGTGGATTTCTTTTTTTTTTCGGAAGAAAGGGATGAAAGATTTGGTGACATCGTTTCTTCACGCGAGATAATGAAAATTTGGCGGATTTAGGGCGAGGATAAATTCATGCGACGAGGTGCGTCAGTGAACTGAGATTTGATAGTTCGTCTAAATTGTTTCACTGTTAAAAATTTAAAAAAAAATATATTTTCCTTAGTTAGTCTAGACTTGGAAGCAAAGGGGAACGTCCGTAAATTTGCCAGTCGAAATTCCAACTTATTCTTAATAATATTTGACGTCATTTCAACTGAATCTATACAATTGCAGCTCGAAAATAGGAAATTCGAAAATCTTCCAATAGAATAGTCGATTAGCATACAAACGAGAAACGTAATTTCACGTGTCAAAGTTCATCGGCTGGTGGACGCGTTGAGGGCAGAGCTAGAGGTAAACTCGAATAGAACGAAACACGGAGGAGAGAGAACATTATGAAGCGAGCGTTCGTAGCGTAGGTAACAATTACCTAGCCAGGGGCCTTACGTCATTGCAGCAGTGACCGTGGGTGAACGAGGGAAAGTCGGGCCCTCTGCACGCTTCGCCGCGGACAATGGAGACGACGCCGGGCTCCGCTGCTTCTCTCGACATCCTTGCCTTTAGTCCAATAAAAAATCCGCGCTGTTCCTGCGAGTCCTATCACTCTCGTTCAAATCGCACGCCTGCAATATCATTGTTAAAAGTCGAACGATCGAAAATTCGGTCGATTGTTCCCCGGATAAATTGGAAGAAAATTCTTTCTTTGGGAAATTTTGTGCTTTGGAGACCAGAAATTTTTCAGAGTGAAATTGTAATTTTGTATTGATTAAAGATTCTTCGTATTTGAAATTGGGATTAAGTTTCTTCTTCCTGTAGAGGATTTTTATTCTTTAAATTGTGCAAAGAAATGTTTGTGTGCGTTAGTCACTTGGGCGTTGCAAATTTTGAGAGAAAAGACTGTCTCTTCCTTAATTCTGCAAATTTTGTGAGAAGATGTAGTCTCTCCCTTAATTTTCCTGCAAATTTTGAGAGAAGACTGTCTCTCCCTTAGGTTTCTTGCAAATTTTGTGAAAAAGTGTAGTTTCTCCCTTAATTTTCCTGCAAATTTTCTGAGAAAATGTAGTCTCTCCCTTAATTCTGCAAATTTTATGAAAAAACGTAGTCTCTCCCTCAATTCTCCTGCAAATTTTTTAAGAAAACATAGTCTCTCCCTGAATCCTTGCAAATCTACGCGTCGAGTGAACGAACGACTAAAAAAATTCCATCTGAAACATTCCTTCAAACGTACACACACGTTTCACGTGCCTAAGTTGCTAAAGAATAAAATTTCATAGACCAGAGAGCTCCGTAAAAATCTAGTCGTAGCAATAACATTTTCTTCTTGGTATAACACCTAGAGGTTTGTTTTTCAAGAATGAATATCATTGAATGAACGATTTGATGAATGGTTAGAGGTGTTGATTGAATTATGCGAGGATCCGTGGGTTGGAAAAGTCGGGGAACGCGTGTACAGGAGGTAACGTAATGCATCGGTTCCAAGAGGAGGAGGTCGAAAGCGAGGATAAGCGAGAGTCGAACCAGAGACCTCGAAGAGCCGCGATACATAACGTAACAGTGCTCCGGCAAGCAGAAATAATGAGTCTATTATACGGTCGCCTGTGTTGGACGTCCTGCAACGACACGTTACTATACCGTGTGCGCACCCGCCATCGCGATACACTTCGGCAAGCTCGATACGCGTAATCCTTCTTCAGTTTTACCTAGAAAAATCCTTTCTCGGTTCAACCAAACACTTTGCGGTCTTCTTAATTGATCGATTGCATTCTGGTAAATGGGAATTTTTCTTTAACCCTTTCGCTGTGGCAAATCTTAACGCGTAACGCACTATAACAGACGGTAGATATTCAACTGTAACCGCGAAATTTGTTTCTTCTGTATCATTTTGAAATTTTTTTCATTAGATTGAGGTAGAAATGCTTGAAAGATAAAATTGAGGATTAACTTAGACTAGAAGTGCGCGAAAAGACGCGACTGTACAGTGTGAGTAGATCTTTAAAGCGCCAATAGCAGTGAAAGGGTTAAAAAAATTCTTTATATAAATTTGACATAAGAAAATAGATATATTTGAAAGTAGTGTCAAATTTTTGTTCTCTGTGAACTTTTCGGGAATATCGGTTCGAAGTTAAAACACCTTTTGAATATATAAAAATTAGAAAATGGATTTTTTAAAATTTCTGCAGGTTCTCTGAGTAGAAGAAAATTGGTACTATTTAGTACGTTACACAAGAAGAGTTTATAATTCTACTTTAATAAATGGTGACAAATGAAGATTTCGAAACTTTACCTCCGAATGCCTCCACAATCTATTCACAAGGTTCTACCTTTCGAAACTTGTATTCGTTGCTCGAATACCCAACTAATGAACCCACCCCATAATACCATCGTTCACACACAGCAAGCCGAAACTACAAATTTAATCTCCAACGATTATCAAACTTATCAATTTCAAATAAATTCAATCTTCCCAAATTTTTTACTCTCAGAAATAAATTCAATCTTCCCAAATTTTCTTCTCTCAGAAATAAATTCAATCTTCCCAAATTTTTCACTCTCACAGATAAAACAATCTTCCCAAATTTTCTACTCTCAGAAATAAATTCAATCTTCCCAAATTTTTCACTCTCACAGATAAAACAATCTTCCCAAATTTTCTACTCTCAGAAATAAATTCAATCTTCCCAAATTTTTTAATTCAATCTTCCAAAATTTTTTACTCTCAGAAATAAATTCAATCTTTTCAAAATTTTTAATTC
>NW_017100143.1:838614-845366 GCF_001263275.1 Habropoda laboriosa
CAATCTTCCCAAATTTTCTACTCTCAGAAATAAATTCAATCTTCCCAAATTTTTTAATTCAATCTTCCAAAATTTTTTACTCTCACAAATAAAACAATCTTTTCCATAGTCAATACAATAGATACCTCACGCTCACCTGCGAGCATAAAAGGACCATCGATCGTTGCCGCAAACTTTTATCTTCTCTCAGAACGTCCATTTTATCTGCATTACACAATCACCGATAAACCGTGTCATTGACAAAATATTCTAATTCAATACTTCCGCTGTTCCTCCCTGTCGTGCGTTAATTATCAACCTGTTCACGGTCGTAAATCAAGTACGATCGTTACAATAATCGAGATGGATTAATATTATCGATATTTCGAGGATACGACGGTCGCGTCGTTCCGTTCGTCACGTATGTCTTTCTGTCGTGGCACGTGTGCACGGACACACACGCGGTCGCGCGCGCGCGTGCATAAATTATAAGGAGCCCCAACGACAAACGATGATCACGTGGAGGAGGAAGAAGGGGTGTCTGTCGAATCCCGTGCGCGCAAAAGCGATTCCCAACAGTTTACTGACACCCGGGCCAAAAAAGGCACGGCCATCAGTGACGCCATTCGCTACGTTTATGGAAAGGTTAGTCAATCGTGCCGACGAGTACAATGATTATTTGTTAAGCAACCACCGCGTGATAACTAAGCTTGAAACGTTGGTCACGCGGCATTTTGATTGCCCGTTGTGCTTGCTTGCTCTATGCCCCTCTTTCGCCCCCCACAGAAGAACCAGCAGTTTCATTTCTTTTCTTCTTCCGGTGTTTTCCTCTTTATTCGTCCCTTTTCAACGCCTCCGAATCCTAGCACGTGTGCCCTTTAGAGAGGAATCGATCGTGATAGAGATCTGTCGGTGATGGTTCCTCGAAGAGAGGGATGCTATTGATTTTGGGTATTGGATGTCGCTGTTGAACGAGTTGGATTGGAAATTGAGAGGTTGGAGATTGTTGAGAGGTGGTTTGGGTATTGAATTTTCGGATCTTCTAGGGTTCGTGGAAGATAGGAGGATGTGGGAGATGGTTTTCGGGGTAGAATAGATCGAAGAGCGAGTGTAATTAGCTGACGATCACTTCGGGAGTGGTTCTCTTGTGTGTTGAATACGCGATTATCGGTGTTTCTAAGTGGTATTGGTAAGTATGGAGCAGTATCTGTGCGTGTGTTCAATTTGTCTACGGTTAGCCATGACACTTTCTGATTTATTTGAATTGGTAATAAGTGAGGAGAATTTTTCTTCGTTTCTGTGGAGACCAGAGAACGAGAACAGTAACAGGTGAAGACGATACAGTTCTGTTTCTCCATTCTTTGGAGCATCCTGTACATTGCACCTTTCATTTACGTATATCTCCATATTTCACGAGTCTTGTTTAACCCTTTGCGGTCCTACGTCGACTCAGACTCGACACAAGAATTTTCCCCTTCAGATATCATATAACGATAAATTATAAAATACAGATGATAATAAACCACTTTTTCTATGAAACTTAGCATTGTATAACTAATATTACGCTGAAATATTGAAATAAAGGGAAACTACGTGGTGCTGCCCGAAAGTGACCAAATCAGTGCAGACTAGTTAGTCTATGGGGCCTATTTGGGCTAATGGGGCCTATTTGGGCCGCGAAGGGTTAATTATTCCACCACAGTGTGTTACTACATTGTATAAAGAAAATTCTTAGACTACATTTTTTTTTTAATTTAAAAAATTCCACCATCTTCCATCCCACCGCAATAAATTCTTAATCTCACAATCCAGAAACGTCTTCTCTTCGCAATATCTCGCCCCATTTCCTCCGTCCCAACAAACCTGAAAAACAATCCGAATTAAAATTCGCAAAAATTCGGCCCAAAAGTGAGAGCAACGTAAAATCGTCGAAAAGAAATCCACAACAGGATGGAGAATCCTCGAAAGAAACGCAATCAAATTGAGAAGTTCTCTCAAACAATGGTGTGCAAGGCCGCGGAACAAACGGTCCCTCTAGAGTAAAGGGGGATGAAGGAATCCAGATCGAGTAAAAGGGAGAAGGGTCGTGGAGGGATGAAAGCGTGGTCGTCTCTCTGGTTAGGGAAAAGGCGCGCAACAGAGGGAGGAGGAGGTGGTGGAGGGGCAAAGGGGGTGATGGTTGGCGCAGGTTGTATTCATTCACTCGTTCATTCATAGTTCGTACACCGCCTCGGGGGCCTACAAAGCCTCTGGCTCATTCAGAACTCACGACACGACCGCCGTTTGCCGCTGTATGCGTGTTTTTTTTCGTGTCCCTTCTTCCTGTCCGTGTACACTTACATATACATATACATACATACGTGTACATTCTCGCCCTCGACGACGACGTCGTCAACGTCGTCTACGTCGTTTCATTTTCGTCCTCCTCCTGTTCGTTGATTGGACGAGATGGATCGTGTAAGAAAGAGGGGAAGATGATAGAATGTACGCGTGTGTGTGTGTGTAGAAGCTCACGTTACAACCGGAAGCCGAGGCAGTAAGGAGAAAAGGAGGGGAGGAGTCCTACCCCAATATTCGAGATAGTTTTATAATGTCCTCGAGTGCTCCTCCCTTAATGCACCCCTAAATGCAGCCTCCTCTCCTGGACTCTACTCGCTCTGGCTGACGACGTGCCATTGTTGCTCACTTCGAATCGAACAGATGCAGCCCCGGCGGAGTAGTTTTTCGAGGATCTTGTAAGACCGCTTTTTGGAACGTGTACGTTGAAGCTGGGGAGTCCATTATACGCGAGTATACGACGATCTTTACGGGGTTTTCATCGAGATTTTAGTTGTATATTGGTTTACAATTTTGTTGGACGTTCGCCAGGTTCCTTCGGGGATATTTCGTAGGGTTTGTGGATTCTGGCTGCACGGATGAGATAGCGGGATATGTTGGTTTTTCGTGTCTGGGGAGCTTGTGATGGGCATGTGTTGTTTTTAGACGTTCCTGTTCCACCGTGGCTCTACTGGTTTCTGATTAAATTCCCTGGGAGAGATAGCGATATCAGGATTTTCTTTCGGGCCTTTTGAATAGATTCGTTTGTTTAGAGAAATGTTCGAAGACCTTGTTATCTATTATTGATACAAGAACAGCTTCTTTTTAATTTAACGCAGCCTACGGGCCACCACCCCATACGATATATCAATCGACAATTACCAATAGTATAATTCGAGGAACTGTCCCATAATTTCGTCAATTTCAACCTGAACTTCTCCATCGGAGACTAAAAAGAGCAATCGAACGTTCCGAAAAAATAGCCCAAAGGAAAACCAACTTACCAACCACCGTCTTTACAATCGATTCAACTGCACAACCCCTTAACTCGAGCTCAAGGACACAGGAGGACGATCGTCCCCGTGTATCGGATAAAAGGAACCAGAGCAGAAAAAGTGGGAGGTGCAGAATTATCGAAAAGGGGCAGGGGGAGAGAGAGAGATTGGAAACGTGTGTAAAAGAAGCGGAACGTGGTGGATGGCGGAGGAGAAGCGGAGAGACGAAGCGGTAAAAGCGTGCGGAGAGAAAAACGAAGGCACAAGGCGCATCGAACTCTCGTGTCCTTATTGTGCGATGCTCGTAAGTCCCATTACTATTGCCGGCGGGGACTATACGAGAAGCGAGAAGAGAGGCACGAGGCGTAGGGGAGTGAGCACTTCCGGTCCCCTCTGCATCACGTGCGAGCCCGCCGAACAGAGAAAACCCCCGGTCCGCCTCGCCTCTCCTCGCATCCGGTCTCTCTCCGCGCGCCTCCCCAGCCAGCCCCCTCTCGAAAATAGGCTAGGCCCTTCGAAGTGCTGCTGCGACCTCGTATTACGAGCGTGTACACCAAGCGAGCGCCACGTCCACCACCTATCCTTCCCCCCCTCCCTTTTTTTTTTATGTGTCACGATTTTCTTGAATATTGCACTTTTTATCTTTTTTTTTTTTTTTGGAAAATTAGGGCACTTCTTCGTTTGTGGTTGAGAAAGAGAAGAATTTTACACGATTTCCCCATGTTTCTCGTCTTTTCTTCCAATTTTTTAGAGTGATTTGTCGGCTCAGGTGGAGAAAGAGCAGAAGGTTACGATTTTGGTAGGTTTTGGATTTTGAAAATAGAACGAAAGTGATTTGTCGTTTATCGTTGAGAACGAGGAGAATTTTACATGATTTTCCTATATTTTCTTTTCAGTTTGTTGGGTGATTTGTTGGTCGAGGTTGAGAAAGAGGAGGTTACGATTTTGAAAAATTGAGGGTGATTTAGCGTCCGTGAATGCGAGGAGAGAATGAATTCGAGGGATGATTGAAATGGAGACGAAGGATTTTGGTGTATTGGGAATTTCTGTACTCGTGAAGTATTCGATAATTGAGAGATTCAACTCTTCCTTTTTTTCTATTAATATTCTATTGTGAGCGTTAGTGGAGGATCCAAAAGGTGATCGTTCCAAGTATGAACTTAAAAGTTCCCTTTCTTCGTGATTTATTGCGAAAGTGGAGGAGAATTTAGATTTCTTCGGCTCGTTACAGAATTTAGGGTCTAATTAAAGCGTGGATAAAAAAGTTCTGCTTGTTAAAACCTATTGAAAGTTGTCTGGATAATTTTTTCTGGTTCTTTTTTCAAGCATTATTGGCTGTATTTCACAATTCACTGAATATAAATTACGGTTTTCCCACGAGTTTCGGGCAGGAAGGTCGACTAATGAGCGGTAAGCGTGGAATTAAAATTCAATTAGCAGACCTGTGTAATTACAGGCGCGGTTGAGACTGCAACAAGATTTCTCGTTGAACAGCAGATATCGACGGGGGAAAGAAGCGAAGATTCGCTGGATCCTGTTGCCAGCAGCGACAAATACGCGACTATCTCTTCGCTAACGTGTTTCAAGCGCTTATAATTGGTCAGGCTAATTATATTTGCGTTTCTCTATCAGCACAGTTATGAGTTTCGTGTAACTGTGCCTGTTTTTGCAGCTTAAACGATCTATCCTTAATTGCTGAATCTGTAATGTCCCATGGACGAAGAAAAGTAGATAAAAAAGTCTTCAATTTCCATAATCCATTATTTAAAGTACCGATACTCCAAATGCAATACTACAGGCTGTCTAAAAAAAATTATATTCTTAAAAAAGTGACTTCCATGCAAGTATCGACATTTCTTTTATACACCCTGTTACTCTCAAATCCTGAAATTTTACACCAACAACACTCCAACCTCGATAATTAACAATTCCACCTTTAACCACAAAATTCACCCTGTATCGATACAACAATATTCCACACAGAACTCCCAGAACCATCCTCGAAAGACCGTTCATCAACTTCCCCAAAAAGTCCCCGTCATCGCCTATCCTCCTCTCGAAAACCCCAAGTGGCCCACTCGAACGTTGAGAACGAGCCGAACGAAGTTCCCAATTCCCGCGGAAACTCGAGTGGCGCATTCCTAATCGCGTAGAAAATATCGCCTCGGTGGGCAGCAGGTGGTTGAAGCTTCGAGGGGGCGTTCGTGTGCCCCTCCCGTTCCCCACACGCCCCACCACCCACTCTATCTCCCCACCATACCTCCCGCTATCCCCACCACTCGCGCCTGTACCCCCCACCAACGCTCCGTTACCCCCACCACGTCCGCCCTTCCACCTCCAGCGTGTGCGTGCGATGTGGCGTCGAAACAGAAACGCAGTCCGCAGCTGGTTGAATCGGCTAACGGCGGCGTGGTGGGGGAAACGCTCGCTACAAACGGTGGTGGGGATCGAGGGTGGAGAGGGGGCGAGACGGAAGGGAGGGCGATGCAGAGGACCGGAGAGCGGAAACGGCGCGGCGCTTCGTCACAGTGACACGCGCGCTCACGTCAAGTGGAGAGTGCACGCTTCTACGCACGATTCCGCGCCTCTCCTTCGTTCGTGTTTCCTGTATATCCCACGGTGTTCCTCTCTTTTGTGGTTACTTCGAGTGATATTTATCGTTGGTAATATATTCGTGTGCCGAACGTATATTCTTCTTGGGATATTCACATTGGAATTTCGATCGTCTCTCAAGAGAGAGAGAGAGGTTTCAATTCTGGTGTATCTTCGTCGTAGTTACAGTGTGAAGACTATAGGAAGTTTTGATGGTTAGAGTGACGAGGTCTGTTCGGAGGATTACTCGAATTGGTGGAGAGGAAGAAAGGGGGCTGGTCCATCGAGGGTGGTCGGTTCCACCCCGCGTGGAACACCTGTTGCTGCCGCGCATGCAAGTTTCGCGGCATTGAAATCGCCGTGGTTCGAATCGTTCTGTGTGTTGCGTATTAGATACCGGAGGGCAGCAGGGTGGTAAACGGTAGATGGAAAACTGTACGTACGCGGCAGACTGACGGTAGAAGTGTGTTCAACTCTGTGGATTATCCTGTGTTTCGGTGGATGAAGAAGACTCTCCTCTTGCACGGTGGTAACGACGATCTCGATTTGAAACTCCGTTCAACGCTTGGATCGAATTTTTGAAATCACCGAAAAAGGAGACGAGTTCGAGCTATGCGAGTCGTGAACGAGTGGTTCTGAATAATCGCAGGGAGAACGACGACGTATGATATATACACCGTTTGGATATTTCTCTATTTCTCGCGTCGTAGAAGAAAGTTGTTCGTGCGTAGAGGCGGGCGGCTGCACGAATGCGCGCGAGCATCGTCGCGTTTCCGTGCTTGTCGTGCAGCAGGCAACGAGGTGTCGCGGCAACAGGAAGAAGAAGAACAGACGAGTCAAGGGAAAGATCAGAGGGACGTCACGGCGGGC
>NW_017100143.1:845718-856091 GCF_001263275.1 Habropoda laboriosa
GGGCGTCGAGACGTCGTCGCGGCCTTCGGGGCAGGCGCCGGCCATAATCGTCGGCACGTACGGGAACCATTCGGATCCAATCGGTCAGACGACGAGTAGCGGCGCCGCTGCGTCTTCGGAGATGGTGCTCCACATGCTGGACACGCTGATGACAGGCCACGAACCGTTCTACGCCGATTACCCCTCGTACCAGGAGGCGGAGCCTCTCACCCATCCGACGCACCACCAGCATCCGCATCAGCACGCGATCGCGCGGAACACCGGCATGCCGCCGGTCTCCTTGGACGCGACCACCCACACGCCAGGTACCACAACACACAGGATTCACTTTCTACTTAGCGATTGTCGATTCTTCGAGATATAGCGCGATCGAATTTTTCGAAGCTTCTGAAAAGGTTTTTATTTCACGAGGTGTTTACGGTGGACGAAGAGGTGTCACTAGTGTCAGGGTTTCGTATGTTGGTTTCTTTTCGAAAGACCGAGTTGGAGGAGTTTCGACGTGGATGAGAGAGTTTTCTGAGCGTGCTGATTGCATTTGCGAGGATGTTCCCATGGTTTTATCGCAGGGAGAGAATTGTTCGAGTTCCTTTATGGTGAATGATTTGGAGGAATTATTTTGAAGGCTTCTTTTATGAAGTATTCCGTTCTGTGGTGAATGAAGCTGTTACTAGTGATAGTTTGATTGTGTTTGCTTTTTGAAAGACTGATTTGGAGGAGTTTTATGCGAATGGAGGTTCTAGAGTTCCGTGTGGATGAAGTGTTGGCTGATGTTTTAATTAGCATATAAGAATACGAAAGATTCATTTTGGGGACGACTTCTGGGGGTTAAAAGGGCCAGGCCCGAGAATTGTTTCGCATATGAAGTTCACATGCTTGGAAAAAATGTTGCCGAGTGATCTGAATCAGTGTAGGCGAGAGAATTCTATCTTTACAGGAGGGCAGCTTAGAAATTGAAATTTCTCCGGGGCCTTGACTTTATCTCTCCGCGGATATCGCCGCGTCTATATATAGTTGTTTCCGACCGAATCAGGTATACATTAACTGTCCCGTATCTGATCGGCTTCTGCTTCATTCCTTCTGGGAAATTCGCGCTCATTTGAAATTCCATCGACCATTTGGAGGACAAGTATCGGGATTCTCCGAGGTTATTCACAATGTTGGCAGCAGGTAGCCTTCTCGCTCTTCCAGATTTCACTGTTGCAAAGTGAATACATTACTCTCGACAGTTTAGAGAACTTCACGGCCAGGATTGCTCGATTTAGTAACCCTTCGCGGACGATGAACCCGTGTATCATGCGAAGCTACGAAGAAACTCGTATTTTTATGCAACAAAGATTATCAACGTGGCCAAGAAAATGCGCGCTCCTCTCTGATAACAGGATTAATCGAAACATTCAAATTTAACCCTTTCGTGACCAGTGCGAGGCACACGTCCCACTTGAGCAGAAATTTAGCATCCATTACGAACACAATTCTTCGAAAAGCTAAATAAATTCTAGAAGAAAGTAATTCATCAACGAAAGGGTTAAACCACGTCCAATTATTCTCGCGTTCACTGATACTACCCTGTGTCGTTTAACCCGTTTGCATCTTAGAGCGGAATAATTCGCACCTGACGATTGTATAGGACTTCGAAGCTTAAAAATTTCTTAATAATTTCCAATTATTGCACGTAATTTCCGAGTAAAATCAGTAATAAACGAAAACACAAGAAATATCAGGCTCAGATGAATAACGCTAGTAGCCTATTCAGAGCTGTGATGCAAATGGGTTAATTTACGCTGCGAATTTGTCAGGTGTTAGGTACCTAGGTACCTAGAGCCTCTGTTGTACTTTGCTATTCTTCAATCGGTAGCTTCTTCCCCTTTATGTACAAAAGTGCAGCACATTCGTAGAAGCTAGGAGCACTGACAACGAAACATAGTGAAACGATCGTCTCTAACGTCATTCATTGAGCAAAGAGGCTGATCTTCGTCTGGGGGATCAAAGTTTTAGCCCAGCGGAGGCCGACGCGTCTCGTTCAGGCACTCGTGTGCCGCTCGTGCCGCCACGGTGTGCGGCTAATTGGCCATTTGACCAAGGTCAATCGTCTACGATTGCATTAAAGTGCATTACCGGTGTGACGAGACGAAAACGTTTCAGTAGACGTAAACCAACAAACTATCCGTCAGACTGAATTCCCTCTAACTAACATCATCGGCGAACATACCGTAGCAACGAGACACTCTTTACTTCGGAAATGACACAATTTACCGGATACACCTAAACCCACAAATCACACGATTTTCTTTTAGCAAACAGAAAGATTGCAAAAATATTCCAGTCTCTTCTAACCCTTTCGTGACTGAATTGCTTAATTAACCAGGGACCCTTGGGCGTCTCTGATGGATATTTAATTGAGATGAATTTTTATTCGAGCACTCGAGTGAATGAGTTGACACGAAAGGGTTAAGTCTTTCTTTTTTTTCCAATGGATATCATTTAGACTGTACCAGTAGCAAGGAATTCTTTGTGTTGCCGCTTAACCCTTTCGCTGCGGATATTTGATTACAAAATCTTCAGTTTTGATGGTTTGAAATTTTCTAAATATTTTAAAGTTAGAATTCGAGAATTTCTTGGATTGAATTAAGATGGAAGCATGCAAAGGACAAACACGAAGGATTAACAATTTCCAAAGCGCCTGTAGGCGCCAACAGCAGCGAAAGGGTTAAGCCAGTTTTGCACGTTGATTTCCACTTCTTCCTTTCTCCGAAACTTCGTTCCACGAAAGAAGAGTAAAATAGAAAGAAATTTGCTGGATTGAACAGAACCTCCAAGCCTAATTTCTCCCAATTTTTCCATTTTTTATTATACATACTGAAACAGTTGTGTCAAACAGTTGTTTCTATCTTTTGCACGTTGATTTCCGCTTCTTCCTCTCTCTGAAACTTCGTTCCACAAAAGGGGAGAGTAAAATAAAAGAATCTTGCTGGATTGAGCAGAACCTCTAATCCTAATTTTTCCCAATTTCTCCATTTTTTATTACACCTACCTAAACAGTTGTCTTAATCTTTTGCACGTTGATTTCCACTTCTTCCTTTCTCTGAAACTTCGTTCCACAAAAGGGGAGAGTAAAATAAAAAGAAATTTGCTGGATTGAGCAGAACCTCCGAGCCTAATCTCTCCATTTTTCATTACACATAGCGAAACAGCTGCGTGAAAAAAACGGTTGTTTCAACGCGAACTTTTGAGCTTCACTCTACTCCGAAGCAACGTCAGAGCTCTTTGTCTCGCTACCGATGGAGAATGACCATAGTATTCCTGGCGAACAGAGAGAAAGAGAGGCAAGAAGTGGTTTTAGCCGATAATAACGCTGTGCCCCGTCCGCATAATGATCCGTAACTATATCGTTATTTTTAACGCGGGGGCTTCTTTTGTTCGCGATGCACGTCGCCTCGCAGCTAGGTGTGGCCCGATGCTAAATTGCCAATAAACCTGGTGCTGGTGCGCGCAAGGTCGGGATTGCACGCTTCACAGCCCCGGGATCGGATTTAAAGGCGATCCTCGATCGCGAATGCGATACGCCTCGCGAATGCGATTTCCCTGAACCGGCGCGCACCGTCCGCAAACAATTTCACGCGTGCAACCGCGTAATTATCGTCAACGTGTGTATCGTTTCACGGAGAACCGCAGACTCGCCATCGGAGTCCACCGTTTAACCCTTTCGAAACTTCTGTCAGCGCTGGAGCTCTCGCTCGAGCTTGACTCTTTGACGGTTTAGTTAAAAACGAAGTGTAATTCTGTGAAGAAGTAGGTAAATTCGGTGAAACACCGACTTGCAGATGAAAATTGGGGAAACGAAGGGGAAGTTTTCGAGTTCTCAAAGGGTTCAAGTGGAGAACTTGGAGTTGCTCCTAATCGATGGAGATTTTTCGACCTCGTCGAGTGTGATTATTACGTTCCGAGATTTAGATAATAGATTTTTCGAGTGTTTTGGATGATAAGCGTGTTTAATTTCACGGGAACTCTCCGCGGTGGACGATGGGTTCCGGAAACGAAAGATTTAGTAGGTTAACAAAGTTACTTCTCGAGGATTACGCGTAAGTGACCATGATTTTTGACATTTTTTTCCAGTCTGCTGGGAATGTTAGATCGCGAGATGTAGACAATAGTTTATTCTCGACTTTTAGCTGATTGGTACAATTTAACAGTAACAATTTACGAAACGGTGTATTGTTCGATGGATTCCTTAAGAAATATACGAAGAATGTTTCGGTAGAATTGTTCAATTTCGTTTCGCGATTCTATCGAGTGTTGTAATTTTCCTGTGGAAATGGACTGTTAATTTAGGTGTTAATTATGGTAACTAGGACAAATAATGATACTTGGAAGTGGAATAAAATGTTCGAGGAGACCTCTGTTCGTTGCACATGCGAGAAATCTCGACCGGAAGGCGCGGGAAAACGATAAATATGCATCGCGAATCATCGCGCGAGGATGACCACATTTGTAGACAGCTATCTTCGATATAATGGCTAGGTTTTTCGATATGTAGTAGTTAACAACGCGCAAAACCTTTTATTGAAACTCTTATTAATTCTGCAATCCTCAGATATATTCTTGTAAAAAAAACCACATTTTTCTTCACTTTTAAGTGTAGGAAATTTGAAATCTTGGAAATTTTGAGAGATTTCTAGGGAAACAGAGAGACTCTCTACTTTGTAATTAAAAATGAGCGGAAATTGTAACCAATTTCGAACCTTCGAACTTAAAAACATCTCCAGATAGACAAGCTTTATTTTATAATTAAAAATAAGTGAAAATTATAAGCAATTTCAAGCTGTGAAACTTAGAGAGATCTCTAAACACACAAGCTCTCTATTTCACGACTAAAAATAATAAAAAATTACAACAAATTACTTAAATTTCTGTTTAAGAATTGACAAAATGTTCCTTATAGGTAGCAATATTGAACAGTGCCCGAATAATAACACGTCGAGCGCGCAGTTTCGTCTCAATTGTATCCAAACGAAAGGGTTAATAACAATTTAATCTCCCATCTGACTATCTTCACTCGTTGCATCTTACCTCGCATCGAGCAAGAGCCTCGATACTTATGAACGCGATTGTACGCGGCTGTTTTCGTTGGAAAAAACACGCGCGCCCATCAGGCACTGAGGAATAGGCCGCGCGTAGTGTGGGAGAGTTCGCAGGTCACCGGTCTACCGAACAATGCGCGATTTCGTTGCCGTCGACGACGACTTTTTCCCCTTTTTTTTCTGTTTTTTTTTTTTTTTTTCGCGGCCACCATTGTCGCGTCCTCGAATTGTCTCGCTCGAAAAATTCGCCAAATTATTCCGCTAACGATGCAATCTCTTCAATGGCCGATTTACTTTCTGGGAACATTTTCTTTGCTCCTCTCCTTTTTTCGTCGTTTCAGATTTCTTTCTTAACAACTTAACCTGTGATTTCTTTCTGATTACGCGCCCAAGCGGCAGCCATTTAATGTCTCAGTAGTGTATCGGGTAACGGAAGCTAATCTGTTGCAGATTAACTGCATTCGGGAGTCGTTAATCTTAGAAATTAAAACGAAAGTTAGGATTATGATTCATTTTTCTTATTAATGTGACTACTTTCGTCGCATCTTCACCCAAAATGAACCCTTTAGAGCGAGTGGCGGAGATTTTGGAATACGTTGGACCGTGTGGAATTTTAGAATTTACACGAATATCTCCAACGAACTTTTAAACTTGATAAGGAAAAACGTAAGTGCCTTCATCGAGGCGGAGTTTATTCCTGTAATTTTAGACTTAGGTTTTCTTCTGTCGAAGGATCTAGGAAGAATATTCAGGAACGCTGTGAAATATGTATTCAGATGATCTAGATTTGCAGAGGTTGGAGATATCGAACGATTTCGAAGGGTTGAACGGTTTCTACTGTGAACGCGATACGAAATATTGAACGAAGTCTCTGAAGAATTAGATATGAAATCTTGAAACTGGATCAACTTCTATTAGTGGAAATTTTCGAATGTCTTTCTTCGCTTCAAGGACAGTTATAGCGTTCACAGAGTTGACAGTCAAATTGCGAATTATCGATGTAGCTTTTGCAAACAAATTCTGTGATCCATTTTCGATTCGTTTAGTCGCTTCACCTTGTATCGAGAGTAGCTTTAAGAGATTAATTCGTCGATATACCTACTTGTTTTTCAGTTACGAACCGAACGTAGTAATCAGTTACTGATAACCGATGCTATCTGATTTTCTGTACGAGTAGTGTGTAATATTTCTTTGCTCTCTTTTAACGTACGTATATTTTCTCTGGATAATTCGCTGGATAATTGTCTCGTCGATTATTTAATGGACGATTAAACAAATAAATTCTGTACGAGAATCTAGAGAATCTTTCAAACTCCTCGTTGAATTTCCAACGAAATGCTTATTCGCTATAGTGAATTTATTATTTCCTCCTCTCGCGAGGCAGTATTTTTTTAGAAAATCGATCAACTCCTAACACCGCGAATCTACCTCTCGTTGCTGCACAAATTATCGAGGAATCGTACGATTAAGCGTAATGAAACCAAATTGAGTTTCTTCGATTTAACCGATAAACAGATGAAAACGTGTTCGTCAGTTTGAAACATACCGAACGGTATGAAAAATTGCTAAATAATTTAATTCCCCACGAAGATCAACACCTTTTCAATACAATCCACCACAAATACTCCTGGAAACCTGAAAGAAATTTCAAAAAATCTACAAATTCGCAAGCAAACCCACAACAGAATTCCACCGTGACACACTTAACCTTTTAGCCACGGCAGGATTTTCCGCGGAGGTGTGTCTCTGTACGGTAGTGTTCGACGCGGACTGCGCGTAACCAACATAGCACTGCGATTTGCGACTATTTAGTGCCGTCTCTTCTTATACATAATTAATAATACAATTGCGTGAGATAGGGTAAAGTTGCCTAATACGAAACCCATTTCTTAAAGAAGTCATAACTGTCGATAAAGAACACTTTTATTAAAATTCGATGCATGCTTTAAAAGTACTATACTTATTCTTTTGTAAGGTACTGATAAAGGAGGTTCGTGATCAAAATTACGCAAATTCACAGATTTAAAAAATGGGTTCCTATCTTTCTTCACACATTGGGCATATTAAATCTGTTTCTTCAGCACCGCAGACTTCGCGGGCTCACCGGTAACACTTTGTACGCTAAAAGAAAATTGGGTACCTAATATGAGACTCTTCTTACAATAGGAACTTCCGAGGGTCTCATATTCGGAAACAGTAACACGATAGCTGTTGAGTAGCTTCGTTATTTAACGATACACGTTTGCATGCACTATACAACAGTATTTATGAAAATGATTCTAAACTTACTACTTTCGTAATTTAATTGAAAAACTTTCTGCAGGTGAGTAATCAAATTTGGTACTTAATTTGATAATTAACGCGGTTAATTACGAAACGAAACAGCATCGCTACGACATTCGAGAGTTCTGTAACGGAGATATGCTGGGGTCTCGTATTAGGAACGGTCTCATATTCGGCTATTTTACCCTGTACTTTGAAACAGAGACGGAATGAGCCACTATAGTGGCGTACCGTTCAAAAAGATGACATTCGCGAAAGCCAGTATAGTTAACCCCTTGGCATACCCGCTATCTCCCGATTGCCCGGGCCATAGTAAGCAAGAAGGTCGGTCGCGCGTCGAGCCATTGAAGGATTACACGTAACTAAAGTAAGAGAATATCGAGAACAATTGAACCACGAGTCTGACTCGTTTTGTTTTCGTTTGTCCCTAGTGATGTACCACGAGCCAGGCTCGTCTTGTTTACGTTTGGTCCGAACGAAGTACCGCGAGTCTCACTCGTGGTTGTAGGCCAAGGGGTTAAATCGTTCACTGGGCACGACGCACGAATCGAACGTTTCGCCCAAAATCTTGGGAAAGATCTCGTCCAGCGAACTGTTTCCGTGCCTCGAGGATTCCGATACGGGCCAAAGAGAAGGAAGACGGAGACGGAGGAAGAGAGATGAATCGTTTAAAGAGAGAGAGATAATGGGCTTCCGGCGTTGAAAGCGTTCGCGGTGCAGGTTTTAATTTTCAAGAGGCCGCCGGTGTCTGCTCCTTCTCCCTTTGCTTCCTCTTCTTGCTTCTTCTTCGTCGTCGTCTTCTCGAACGCCGCTGGCTTCTCTATACCACGGAGGAGCAGCAGCTGTTCAGGCCGACTGGCGTTTCATTCGATTTGGCGCGTGCCTCGCTGGCCACGCCGTGCTCTCGCTCGCTGCCTGCCTGCCTTTTCGCCGTTACGAAGCTGACTGGCCCTCGGCACCTGTTCCACAGCTGATACCACGGCTGCACAGCTACTTTTGCTCCCTCGGTGCGCGCCTTCTTCTCCTTCTTCTTCTCCTCGCCATGTGTTTTCTCTTTTTCGGGGAATTCCTTGGCAGTCGTCTTTTTTCTAGCTCTTCGGCGGATATTTTGGAAGGTTTTTGTATTGTTAAGTGGCCGTTTGGATGGAGATTTTGTAGCAGCGAGAGCTTATTGTGGTTTTAGTAATAATTGTAACGAGGATTTGTGAGCGAGAGTTGGATAATTTGGATTCGTTGGGTGGAGAAGGGTTGAAGTGTTTTTTGGAATTTTTCACTGCGTGTCTTCTGTGGTGCGGAGTTAGGGGACTTCTTTTCCTCTTGGTAGTTCGGGAGAATTGGAAATTTGTTGATAAGTGGCTTATGGCAGAATTTGATTTTTAAGATTGCTGATTCTTTTCTGCTTGGTACTTTGGAAGAATTGGAAATTTGTTATACGGTGGATTTCCAAAGCAGAGAAGTGTCTTGTGACAGAATTAGATCACGAACCAACGTTGTTTCTCTCCTTCTCAGCACTTCGAAAGAATTGCAAACTTATCAGTCAGTAATATTTCCGAAGCACAAAAATATCTTCCACCTTAACCCATCCATCCCAAATAATCGATAACAATTCCGAAAAGCAAGCATTCCACCCGTCTCAATCCGTCTCGTACGTTAAAACCCCCATTCCTCTCTGCAAAAACAGCAATCCAAGAAGAAAAAGACTCTGCTCCATGAAGTTTAAAGACCCCGTTGACTCGCCGCAAAGTGCTCGATCCACGATTTAAAAAACTGAACGAAGGAATGAAATAAAGGAGTAAGAAAAGGCGCACAGCGTCTCGCGGCGAAGTAAGCGAGGAGAGAAGAGAAAAGAATCGTTGGTTGGCTCACGGGCTACCAATTGTTCATCCGTGTGAACAAACGCGCGGCCTGAATGCTCAGGAATTTCGGAATAGTTTCGTTGCTCTGTGCCCTCTTTTCGAGAGACCACGTAGTAGACGAAGAAGAAGAAGAAGAAGAAGAAGAAGAGGCAAAGAAGTAGAAGAAGAAGAAGAAGAGGATGCATTTAGGTAGCATGAAAACATGTACCATGAGTGTAGAGGCAGACAGGTAAAATGTGTGTACATGTGCTGAGATGTGTGTGTTTGTGTGCGTGGAACGCCGTGAGGGCCGGCTCGAAGCTGCACTCCCACGCTCACCGTCCATGAAATGGGGTGCGAGGTGCAGCTCCACACGCAGGTGTAGGTGGTGTGCGCAAGGGTCCGTCCCTTGGGCCCTATTAACGTCCTTCTCGGACTATATGAGAACCCGTGGACTTATGATAATTCCACAAGCTGTATTACGTTCGTTTCGTTTCTGTCTGGCTACGTCTGTTTCTCTACTGTCTCTTGCGTGAACGAAGAAAGACGTGTTTTCTTCGCGGTGAGATAGGTGTACTGTGGGATATCCGATGATTCTTGGAAACGGCTGTCTTTGGTTAACTTAGAAAATCGATCAGATTTTGTTTTAGTCAATTTTAGAAGATAATTAGGATTCTGGGAAGTTGTGGTCTGAACTTAAGTGGATGAATCGTTGAAGAAATCGATGGAATTTTATTTTATTTAATTTTGGAAGATAATCAGGATTCTGAGAAGTGACAATCTGAACGTAAGTCGACGAATCGCTGAAGAAATCAATCAGATTTTATTTTATTCAATTTTGGAAGATAATTATGATTCTAAGAATTATGGCTATCTGAACGTAAGTCGATGAATTATTGGAAAAATCGATGGAATTTTATTTTATTTAGTTCTAGAAGATAATTGTGATTCTCACAAATGGCTGTCTCAACGTAATAACGGTATCTTGTATGGAGAAAAGAAATGTCCCCTTCGAGATAGAAAATTTTATGAAATTTTGCTCCCAATTGAAATTAAACGGTAATTTTTTATTTCACGAGTGAAATAAGCGTCTTCTTAAAGATGGTGGATCACGATATCAGTCCTTTCTTCAACAGTTACGCTAACTTACGTGAATCGTGAATGTGTTACCGAAAAA
>NW_017100143.1:856107-865332 GCF_001263275.1 Habropoda laboriosa
ACACTCGAAATCGAAGACTTGCCAACCGAGAAACGCTACTCAAACACACACTATCAGCGAGCAATATCAAAAGAGCAGGAAACTCGAGCAAAGTGTGCTATTATATACTTAACAACTCTTTTTTATACTTTCTACACCCTCGAAACCACAATTACCGCAACTCCACGCTCGCCGATAACAATTTACACGAATATAACTCGAGGAAAATTCTTCACCAGGTGTGTTCAAATAAAGCACATTCGTACATGCACTCTCGACTGCTCTTCTCGGAACGATGTTCTCGAGTAGGCGTGCCCTAACAAGCTTGTAGCTAATTACGCTTCCGTTTATCTGGAAACGATCAATCCAAGGCAGCAAGCGTAATCTTCGATCGATCCACGACCAGCTTAGAACGGTTATCATTTCCATTCAACGTACTGAAAGTTCGTTAAGTGGAAACGGAAAGGTGTCTGTCTTATCGGCGCTAAATTCGAAAACTTTTGAGCACTTTCTTTTTCAGAAGTGTGCCACAGATATCGAAGCGAAATTTTAAGCAGACGTTTGCTGAACCTTCTTGCGCATGTTTGCTTGTTGGAATTTGAAAATGTTGCTTGGAACTGAAGATAGAATTTTTTTATGGAATACTGTTTTCTGTGAGAACGAACTCATGAGGAATAGAGTGACTCAAATTTGGTTTTAGTGTACGTGGTGTACGTGGAGTTTGGGAATTTGTGCTTCTGTGAAATCGCGATTGAAGCGAAATACAAGTTTTTGAAGAATAGCATTTTCAGTAAGAAGGAACTCACGAGGAATAGAGTGATTGAGATTTGGTTTCAATTTTTCTTAGGATTTCTGAGGAAAAGTATGCGTAGAGCTTGAAAATTTTGAGCACTGTTACCCCTTTCATCTGTTACTAAAATTCTTTCCCTCTCTAATTTTCTAGAAATTACTCATTTTCCTTAAACGAAGCATTGTAATTTCCCTGCTGAAGTAAATAAAGTCACCCCCAAAGGAGAACTTAAAAAGAATTACATATTCACAATTTCTGGGGTCGTGCACTCACCTGCAAAAAGTGTAACAAGTTATCCACTCGTCTGATTTTAATAAATTTCATATCATTTCAAAAGACACGTTACGAAGGCTAATGCATCATTTATTCTGCTCTCAAAAACTGAAATTTTTCACGAAGACTAATATTCTGCTCTCAGAAACTGAAATTTTTCACAAAGTCCAGTACACATTTCTTTCTCTCCCTCTTTTCTTCAAAAATTGATTTTTCCACCGGAGAACACCTTTCCGTCTCACCTGAAGCGTTGGACCTCTGTCGTCCACGTGTGTCTGTGTTTGTGCGTTAGTCGCGTCGCTAACGATATAGCCGCTCGTTATGGGTCGAGTGTTGGGCCACCTGTTTTCCTCGCCGTTAAAAAGGATAAGTGTGGGAACGTCGGCTGGTCACACATATCGTGCACATTGTAATTCCGACTGTTCACGCAACGCGACGCTTAGCCGGCGGATTATGATAATCCGCGAGAAGCCATTGTCCTGGCACGACATCGGGGGGAGGTTCTGCGGCTCGCGAATAAGCCGCTCGGAATAATTACCAGCCGCTTTTAGGGTCGAGGTAAGTGGAGCAGCTTGGATTAGAGAATCCCTTTCTCGATTCGTTAATGTGCCAATTGGCACACTTCAACCCTTTCTTCCACTCCACTGTTTTTCCAAAAGATGCAAATTCAGAAGAAGAAGAAACTTGTTTTTGCGTTGCTTGCTTGGTAGCTTTACAGGAGGATTTATGAAACTTTTGTAAATAATCGCTCGAATCACATTTTCAACCAGCATTGATAAAATGAAAAATTGTTCCTTAGATTAGATATTTCTTAAAATAGTACACTTGATTGACACGCACACGAGTGAATATTACATTCACTATACTTCTGTATACACAGAAACCGAAGAAATTTCGACTCCGCCAAAAAAGTGGATTTTTTTCGTCAAATTTGAAGATATCTACGTTGGAAATATTTGATTATTCTGAGCAAGTGTGTCGGAAATTTCGATAAGAATTTGAAAAATTGACGTAGTTTACACGCGAAGGCTTCAAGCAACGTTGAAGTTTCCGATTATTTCAATTGTCAGGTTGAAAAACAGAAATCTGCCGCGGCTAATCGAAACAGGATACGCGTACCTTATCAACGCCGCGGATTCGGACCGCGTTACCCTCGTTCTTATCGCCAGCTCGAGTGGAACGTGGTATTATCAGCGTTGCTTGAATCATTTAGTCTAATTAAATAGTAGCCACCCTTGGCTACGGAACCGAGTATCGTGGAATATGACGACCTGGGCGACAATAAACGCGATAAATAATCAAGGTATGGTAAACGAAATTATACAGCAGAATAATGTGACACGGAGTATTCAGGGAACGGAATGATTGTTCACAGTGCAGAAATGGGTATTTTAATGGAGTACGAAGGAAAATTCGAAGGTTCGTTCCAACGTTTCACGAGTGATCTGTAAATCTCGATTTCTAGGTTCCTACAAAGGATTCTTTCAAATTTCACGATGAAATTGGTGGATAGAGTGTTCAGAGGATACGACGATCGTTCGCTTTAATTCGAAATGAGAAAAAATCCGAGGTTCCGTTAGACTTTCGTTTATAAATCTTCTGAAAGAGGCTTACGAAAATTTTCGGTGTTTTCTCTAATTTTACGATTGATCCATTGTCGGATTTCTTTGAGACCCCTCGATCTCTGTGTCTCTCCAAAGGATTCTTTCAAATTTCTCCATTTTTCCAAATTCACGATTGAACAGTTCAAATTTAAATACACTTTAATTGAGAATTTTTCAAAATCCACAGTTTCGTTAGACTTCCGCTTCTAAATCTTCTCGAAGAGTTTCACGAAAGTTTTCGGTGTTCTCTCCAATTTCACGATTGATCCATTGTCAGATTTCTCTAAAACCTCGATCTCGATGTCTCTCCAAAGAAGTCTTCCAAGTTTCACGATTGAACAATTCAAACTTAAGCACACTTCGTTCAAAATTCAAAAAATCCGCACTTTCCTTACATCCCCATTTCTAAATCTTCTCATTCCCCTCTTCTTCCCCAATCTTGCAACCGATCCACAACCATATCACTCCCAAATCTCGATCTCCAAGTTCCCCCAAAAGTACCCTCCCAAATTTCTCCAAGTTCCTCTGAAAATTCACGCGCGAAACGATCGAACGAGGGGAATATTCCGTTGATTGGCGATCGAACGAGGAGGAAGCCGCGGTCGCAGCCTCCGTAATGGACGCGCTCGACGGGTTTCTCGTGGCTGAGAAAAGGAAGTCGAGGATAGGCGGAGTTGGCTCGGGCCAATCGTCGAGATGCGCGCCGCCCACGTGTCAGCGGTTCCTCCCTGCAGACTCCGTGCCTCTCGTGACACTCTGCACACCGTCAGGTTCGCCGGAATCTCTTTCCTCCAAGTATCTGCCCTCAGGAGTCTTCTCGCGTCGACGCTTCCGGTCCCTTCTGCTCCTCCACTCCGCGGAACTTCCCTCGAACACGCTTCTATCCTCCCGACAAATGTCCAATTCGAGGAGAAACATACTTGAGCACGCGTTGAAAAATTTTTCGAAAAGGCGTTTTTACCTTTTAAACGCTCTGTGGACGCCTTTTTTCTGCAGAAACGGGGGAAACTTAACAATAAGATGTACATAGCTTGAACGAACTCGTTTGAATAAAATTTATACGTTTTTTGGGCAATAATTGACCGAGCAAGCGCCACCAAAAAATAATTCCGATCGGTACGATTGAAACGACTACGGAAAATAGGACCGCGAAGAGTTAACATTTGAAAAACACGGGAGAAAGCCTGGAAACCTGAAATTTGCGTTGAAAATGACAACAAATGTAGTATCGGGGCCTCCATACCCAAATAGGAAACCTCGAAGGGAGAATAGAGAGGGAGTGGTTGGCGTAGCGCACAAAGGGTTCGATTCCCGTTGGGTCCTTCAGTATTTTTTCCTAGATTCTTACACAAATATAATCCATAAAATAACAATCGTAACGAACAGCGATAAATATTATTTATTCGTAATTTGCACGCTTGATATCTCGATTTTCACGATTTCGACGTCTCGCGTGAGAAAACTGTCTTATCTAATACGCAGACCTAAACGCCAGACCCATTGGCGGTGTCGACCCTTCGACAGTTTACTCCGAGTGAGAGACTCCGACAGTGCGTTAAATGACAAACAGTTCAACTCGAGAGAGACTTTTAGGAAGAAAGTTGGAAATGGACGAGCTACTGTTATCAGAACTGTGACGTAGGGATCTGTACACTGTCTCAACTCTTTGCGGTCGTATTTTCCGTCGGAATTATATTTTTGCAGCACGCACTCGGTCTATTACTGCCTCAAAAGACGCGTAAACTTTATTCAAACGAGTTTCTTCAAGCCGTATGCGTATCATTACTATTTTCTCCTCGTTTCTGCAGGCATAGTTAAGAAGAGTTAATAATCACACACGACGTAGTAATTATCAAAGAATTTTGTCGAATGTTCAATGAATCCTATTGTATGGAAGATAAGTAGAATCTTTGGAACACGTGAAAGGTGTTAAAACGTTGGCAATTTTCCCTGTATTTTCCAGGAGGCTACAATCATCTACGCAGTCCCGTGTGCCAAGATGAGAATCAGAGGGATGAAACCTCGCCACCGCCCCATAGCCATACCACTCAACCGCCCAACTCTCATTCCACCACTCCAAACAGCAACAACAACAATAATAACAATAACAACGCGAACAATGCGTATCTACATTTACGGAACTTAAACCAGCTCAAAACGGAGTGTAAGTTGCATTGTCGTCTTGACAAAATATAAACAACGAATTGCATTCCTTTTGAACCCTTTGAGTGCCAAGTATTCGACATCGAAAAGTGCCGCCGCGTCGAGCCACGAAGTGTAAATTTTATTTCTTATAATCTGTCTATCTTTTTATAAAAAATTGAACAAGAATGCATAAATAATTTTGTCTCTGCTTCGTGTTATTTCGAAACAGTCGTATTAGGGTGAAAATGTCCGAATTTTTGGAACTTTTCGGCATCGAATGAAAGAAGCGCGATGGCATTTTTCGGTCAGATTTGAAATAGTTGAATAGAAATTTGTTCCCTTCTTACGTTGAATCGGTTTTTACGATTTGTCGAAACAGCAAACTACAGTAATCACCATATAACGGAGCACCTGCAAGGTGGCGGAGGTGGTTTGACGAGCGGCAACGATCTCGCGGCTACAGGGACCAACGAGAGCGACCTCAGGGTTAACCAAACACCGACAGAGAGTTACATGACTCCTGCACACTATTCCGGATACGACGAGGCCTCTGAGTATCATAGTCTACCGCAGGATCATCAGCCTCCTCATCCCTACAACATCGACGGCTCGCCGGAATTTTACAGCACCAGTGGAATTCACCTCGAGCCGAAGTATCAGCCGTCGTTGTTCAATAAAAATTATCCACGAGGTAAATACCCGTAATTTCGTTGGACGTTTGTCAACCCTTTCGATACTACTGTGCGGTGATTAAGACGTTGACACAGTTTACCTGCAGGTTGAAGCACAGGGGACAGGGAAATTGAGCTTTGCCAAATCTCTCCTCTAAGAGATCTTAGTTTTAGGATATTACCTCGCTCTATGAGGTACAGTAAATCCTCCTATAACGCGGTACTCTCATAACGCGGTGCAAAAATTGCGATGGCCCTCCTATAACGCGGTACTCTCATAACGCATTACTCTCATAACGCGGAGCAAAAATTGCGACGACCCTCCTATAACGCGGTACTTTTGAAACGCGTTTTCCATTTAACGCGGTACTTTTAAAACGCATTTTCCATATAAAGCGTTACTCTCATAACGCGTTACTCTCATAACGCTTTACTCTCATAACGCGGAGCAAAAATTGCGACGACCCTCCTATAACGCGGTACTTTTGAAACGCGTTTTCCATATAACGCGGTACTTTTAAAACGCATTTTCCATATAACGCGTTACTCTCATAACGCATTACTCTCATTACGCGTTACTCTCATAACGCGTTACTCTCATAACGCGTTACTCTCATAACGCGTTACTCTCATAACGCGTTACTCTCATAACGCGGTGCAAAAATTTCGACGGCCCTCCTATAGCGCGGTACTTTTGAAACGCGTTTTCCATATAACGCGGTACTTTTAAAACGCATTTTCCATATAACGCGTTACTCTCATAACGCATTACTCTCATTACGCGTTACTCTCATAACGCGTTACTCTCATAACGCGTTACTCTCATAACGCGTTACTCTCATAACGCGTTACTCTCATAACGCGGTGCAAAAATTTCGACGGCCCTCCTATAGCGCGGTACTTTTGAAACGCGTTTTCCATATAACGCGGTACTCTCATAACGTGGAGCGAAAATTGCGACGGCCCTCCTGTAACGCGGTACTTTTGAAACGCTGTTTCCATATAACGCGGTAAGCTTATAACGTTGTTTCTCTATATAACAACTCAATTAGCTGAAGCAGTCTCCGTCCTATAGCGCGGTACTTTTGAAACGCGTTTTCCATATAACGCGGTACTCTCATAACGTGGAGCAAAAATTGCGACGGCCCTCCTGTAACGCGGTAAGCTTATAACGTTGTTTCTCTATATAACAACTCAATTAGCTGAAGCAGTCTCCGCCCTATAGCATAAATTTTTCTATTAGTGTAAACCCTCCTATAACGCGGTACTCTCATAACGCGTTACTCTCATAACACGTTACTCTCATATCGCGGTACGAATTAATCGCGTTATAGGAAGGTTGACTGTATCTCACTCTCTCGCACTTCTTTTCATTCGCGATCTTCGCTGCGCGACGAACTTCTTTATACGATCAACTCAGCCACTAACGAGAACGTACGTGAATAGAGATGTCCTGTGATTATCCTGTCCCCTGTGCTATTTTACCTTGTGCGACAATCTCATCTTCGCACAGTTACACAGGCAGATATGAATCTCTCTTTTGGCACAAATACTCGATTTTTGCTCACGTAAAAAGGCACATTTCTAATTTCGTTCGTTTCACAACAGAGAGCAGATTTATTTCTCGAGCTATCACTCTGTCGGTGTGTAATAATTACTGTTACACGGCAGAGTCAGCTGTTAATGTGACTCCGTTGTCCCTCTTTTTAAGTCGAACCACTCGAGGAATTTACTCGAGGCATAGGTGTAGTGCACTAAAAAGAATTTACTTACTGGTGTAACTGGTTTGCCTACGGATGAGACGAGTTTCGGGTTGTTTAAGTTATAAATTATCCCAAGATCCCAGGAAGCGAATTTCCACGACAGATGTGAGAAAATAGCGTTTGCAATTTCTTGCCCATGCGGTGACCAGCTGCTCTTGTCCACAAAGAATATTCTTTTATTGGGGGTGGTTTCGTTGGTTTCCTTTATTGCGCTAAAAGATTTACCGATACCTGAGCCGTGTGTCTGTTACGCATGTGTTACACAAGTCACACAGAGAAAGAGCGTTCAGTGCCCACGGTGACCTGTTTCGAAAGGGTTAAGATTGATTTCTAGCGATTACTAAGAGTTTGATTTTTCGAAAACAGGTCGCTATCACGAGGGATACAGTGAGAGCGGCGGATATGGACAGTACGACGCGACGCCATTCCAAACGGTTCCAGGAAGCGGAAGCGGAGGTGGAGGTGGCGGCGTTGGTGGTGACCAATGGGGTGTTGGTCCCCTGGAACACTTGCCTCATCATCCAGCGTTCCTTGCTGGACTTGCTCCAAGAGACTCTTCGAATCCTCATCATCCATCGTCCATTGGGAATAATCCTGATCAGAAGCCTCTGTTGCAGAGCGCGATGATCCCCGGTTATACAAGTAATTCATTCAACTTGTAATCTATCAACACGTTCACCTGCCACGTTAGATTTTTTCATCTTGCTCTATCAGGGAGAGCCGCGAGAGAATTTTCATTATTCTAAGCATAATATTGTATTATGCTTTGTTATTATTATTTTTTTTTTAATTCAAAATAATGTCTAGTTAGCTGTGATGTACCAGAATCTTTTAGTTGACGATGTTCGTTTTATTTTAATTATTCTAAACATTTGAGACACTCTGGTCACCGATGACCACCGTGGCCTTGTCGAGGAAACAATCTCTGGTCACAGGTGAATAACACGGCAGTGAACGTGTTAAGTGTACGAAATAAATAATAGAAATGATTCTGACGAGTAAATGAGATATATTTGACGAAAGATAAATCAATTTTATATTAACTCTTTCACTGCTATTGGCGCCTATAGGCGCTATTGTAGACAAATTTAAAATGATATATAAATTAGATAAATTAATTTATATTTTAGATTGACAATGATTTCTTTAAGAAGATTCTCTAACGATTTTATTTCCTCACTCTTCCAGGCAGCGGTCCCTGCTTTACCGGCTCCGGGAAAAAAAAACCATTCAACTCTGGCAGTTTCTGTTAGAGTTACTAACAGACAAATCATGCCAAGGCTTTATCTCGTGGACCGGTGACGGCTGGGAGTTCAAGCTGACAGACCCAGACGAAGTGGCACGTCGCTGGGGTATCCGCAAGAACAAGCCGAAAATGAACTACGAGAAGCTGAGCCGTGGTCTCCGCTATTATTATGACAAGAACATTATACACAAAACCGCTGGTAAACGATACGTTTACCGTTTCGTCTGTGACTTACAGAGTCTCTTAGGGTAAGTGCGCAACGTTTTCTCTGTTGCTTACCGACATACGTTAACTGCGAGAATTTCCTACAGCTGCTTGCTACTTCTTTCTCTTTGCTTATATTATTGGTAACGAATCGTTGTGTTATTTATGGTGTTGTTCCATTGTAGATACAGTCCGGAAGAACTCCACGCAATGGTAGATTTGAAGCCAGAGAAGAAGGAAGAAGACTGAGTTTTTGTTATTGGACGTGTTTGAGGACTGTGTCGTTTTGCTAATAAAAAAAAAGAAGAAACAAGAGGGTGAGAGACGGAGAGAGGGAGAGAGAGGAATATAAGGAGAAATTCCTAGGATATCGCACAGGAACAAAGTTGATACTGCTATAATGTAAACGAACAATGTGAAACGAACAAATGAGAGAGAGAGAGAGCGGAGAAACTAAGTAACTGGTGTATTATTAACGAAACGAATAATTCTTCAAATGAGAATAATAGAAGAACACGAACCAATTCGACGTGTCTTCTAACGTTCAGAC
>NW_017100143.1:865743-866033 GCF_001263275.1 Habropoda laboriosa
TTCGACTTTTTTTTTCTTTTTTTTTTTTTTAAATGCTTTTCTACGTGTAGATTGTATCACTAAGTTTCTTCTCTTTTTTTTTTCTCGTTAGTATTAAAAAGTATACCGAGCTCGCTTGGCTGCAACAACTGTAAAACAAACTCGTTTTATACTCTATTATCGATCTTTCTTTTTGTTTTTTTTCCTATTCACTTCCTCGATGTTTGATGTGCGACCAGTTCCAGGTGAATAAATAGCTGAAGAACTATATCATTAAGAGTGTTTCAGCTGCGAAGAGAGTATGCTGTTAA
>NW_017100143.1:866082-869930 GCF_001263275.1 Habropoda laboriosa
GTTTCGTTGATCTCTGTATTTTTCTAATGATATTAAGGAGGAAAAGAGTAATCGTTTTTCGAAGGAAAGGGCGACGTGCAACCAGTATTCAAGATCATAGCTGCGTAAAAGAGTATTTGTAATAGATGATAGTAGTGTTTCTCAAATAAGCATTTATTTTTTCAGGATACTATAAGGGAATTATTTAAATTTCATATTTTTCCTTTGTCTCGTACGTTGTTAAAGCTGAGACGAGTTAACCTTACTGTTCTATTTCAAATGCTGTTTTACCACGTGCATTAAACGAAAGAAACAACGTCTGCCTTCCGGAGAAAATGTTCCATTGATTTTTCAAAATTATCCACGAACACGTAACACTATCGTTTTTGTGAGGAATATAGCAATAATTTAAAGTATAAACGTTTCTTAAGAGATACTTTACGATCTTCGTTGTATATATACCAATATATATATATATACACGTCTGAAACACTGGATAAACGTGTATAGATGGAAATTTATTAACGATAATGTTACAAACCAATTTGCGTGATTCTCGCTGTATCTGGACGAGCGTTTTTCTTTCTTTACATTGTAAAAATGTTATTCTATTGGACGTAATTAATTGTAATAATGTCGGTTATATTGATGTATTATGTTAACGATGGATTAAGAGGAAAAAAAAAGTAATAATAAAAATCGAAGAAATTTTTTAGGCGCGTTACGTATCTATGTACGTATGTAACTACATATTTTATATAAATTAAGCTTCTTTAATTACGTTTGTTAAATGTCCACGAAAGAGAGAAAGAGTGAGAGAACGAGCGAGAGAGGCGACGATGAGAAAGAATAGAACGATTATTCGATAATGAAGATTTTTATAAAAGAGAGAGACTCGTAGATCGACGATTAATTACGATTCAAAGGAAGAAAAAATAAAGTTAACTATGAAATTTAGTTAATCGCAAGATTAGAGATCTTGACATATCCGTCACGATTGTTAAGTTTTCTATATGTAATGGCATAATTTAGACACGTTTATGGATTATATCTCAGAATGTGATTAACAGTATACCAATTTCAAAGAAGAAAGAAAGTAACTCACGAACAAACGTCGAATAAAAATTAACAAAGCTATTCATAGATGTTGTATTTCGAATTTTGTGAAAGCATCAATGAGAAATACCAGTTACACTATGATTTTTTCGCAAATCCTTCCTTCTCTGCACACAACTGGACGTTCGTAAAGTGTATTTAAATACTCTTAGTCGGATATTAAAAGCAGAAAACGGAAATTAATTATAAAAGTTCCGCATACTCTGTGTGTAAAAGTATTCGAGCATCGTTCCCGACAATTATGTGAAGTTACGACAGCGACATGTGAAAATTTTTCAGTAGTTGCAATAAAATAAAGAAATTTTTATAAATATATTGAACAAAGAACCGGTTTTTTCAATACCTTTTATAATGTACTCAATTTTATCTTATATAGTTAAGTAGTCTAGAAGACGTAATAGAGATTCAGAAATCAAAGTATAGAAATTTTAGTAAAACACTAATAATTTATCGTAAAATTCCACACCAGCTACTCGATCGAATTACCCTACATTACCCTCTTCCATAGGACTCTACTTTACCTACCCCCTTCCATTAATCTCCACGTAAAAGTTATATTGTCCTGCAAAGCAAAGAGGCTTCTGATGTCATCATTTGACCAAACAAGCGGAAAATAGTATAGAAAGTAATAGAATTCCATACTTCGTGTAGCAGTAACGTCGGAAGAGATACAAAAATGGTAAGACAAAAAAATACATCAGGTGCTAGGTCTATCCTGTACTTCGCCTGTGATTCTAAGTCATTGAAATTTCATAATTCTTATTATTTTTTCTTTTCTTTATTATTTCAATGTGTAGTAGGGAATTTGAGTGATTAATGTAGAATACTTTGGTAGAATTTGCGATGATCAGTAGTGCTTCCCACGAAGGATAAACTCGTCGATGTATTTACCAATACAGAAATGAGTAAGACAAGGAAAGATATAGGGATAGACAAGGACAGAAAATTTAATGGCCAAATCAACGCCATCTCGTGTTAGGTGACGCTAACTACGACTTTTTAATAGGAATACAGGATATAAACGGAGGTATTAGACAAGGAAAGCACTAGTGTGCGAGAAGGATAGAGAAAGAACGCTTCCTATTGGCTGACGGGCCGCTGAGCTCCGCCAATCAAGCCCTAACTCAAGCCGGTCGGTGAAAAATCATTAATAACTCGATAATTACGACGATTCTGTGAACTTTTAGAATTGAAGAATGTAGTGTGGACCTTCATCAACTTTCCCATATAGTTTTTAGTGCTCTGAATCCTCTCGATAATTAGTTATTAATAATTATAGTGCATGATGTCGGGAACGATACCGCATACCGTCGAGTATCTTTACGATTTTTCAATGATTCCATAGCCTTCTACTAAATTCCAATACAACTAACTGTACACGTCTGAAAGGTAACTCCTTTGGCTACATTCCCATATAATTTTTATTAACATATTCCGTTTAGTTTAGGAGTTATTAAATATTATATAAGAGCGTTCTCTATACATCGAACTCGTGTATAGTCAGCTGTTGTAAACAATTGCTAATATACAATAAACCACGCCACTTACGGTTACCAAACTAATTGCAGAATATAAATAAAAGTCCATTCTACATTCTGCATCCTTGAAAGTGCATAATTAATCATGCGTTTCCATTGAAATAACGAAAATGTGTTACAATTGAATGCCACGGGTGTAATACTCTCCCAAAGAATATTTAATAACTCTGAAACTAGGCGAAATATGTTAATAAAAATTATATGAGAATGTAGCTAAGGGAGTTACCTTTCAGATGCACAGAGTTAGTTACATGGGAGTCTAGTAGATAACTATGAGATTACTGAAAAACCGTACACGTATGCGGTATCGTTCCGACATCACGTACTAAAATTATTAATAACTAATTATTAAAAGGGTCTGGTGCATTAAAATCTATATGAGAAACTGGCTAAAGGAATAATCTTTCGAACGCAATTATAAAAGTGCATAAATTAATTGTGTAAAGCTACAAAATTAATGGAAAACAAGAAGAATGTACCGTACCCAGACTAACTTTGCCGACAACCCGTACTAAAATTGTTAATAACTAATTATTGAAAGGGTCTATAGCATTAAAATCTATATGAGAACGTTGCTAAAGGTCCACACTACATTCTTTAATTCTAAAAGTTCACAGAATCATCGTAATTATCGAGTTATTAATGATTTTTCACCGACCGGCTTGACTCAGGGCCTGATTGGCGGAGCTCAGCGGCCCGCCAACCAATAGGAAGCGTTCTCTCTCTATCCTTGTCGCACACTAGTGCGTTCCTTGTCTAATACCTCTGTTTATATTCTGTGTTCCTATTAAAAAGTCGTAATTAGCGTCACCAAACACGAGATGGCACTAGTTTCGCTTTTGAATGTTCTATCCTTGTCTATCCCTATTGCTTTCCTTGTCTAACTCATTAATATAGTTCTATCCTTGTCTATCTATATTCCAATCATTGGCTAACTCTCTTCGCCAATGCTATCTTTCTCTATTTCTCTTTTCTTGCCAAACCGGCTTTCTCTGTTACTATTCCTGTTATCCCTATTATACTTAATTGACATTTATAATAAATTTTTAATTTCTTTAACATTAGTAATAATTTAGATAGTAAAATACAGATCCTAGCTCATTTTCAAGTACTTTAATTATAGAATAATTGATGTTTCTTGTTAAATAACAATTTTAGTTGGTAGTTTGTAACTATTAGAAGTGTTAAACAAAATAATTGTATGCTGTAACTTAA